>NC_088872.1:5004185-5259185 GCF_032884065.1 Artemia franciscana
ACAGACGTTTTCTGGGGATTTTTAGGTGGGAGGGGGTTGAGAAGAGGGGGATATGTTGGGGGAACTTCCCTTGGAGGAAATACATCAATGGGGGAAGAAAAGTTTCATAAAGAGAGCGCAGGATTTTCTAGCATTATTTAAAAAAAAAACAATGAAAAAATAAATATGAAAGTTTTTTCAACTGAAAGTAAGGAGAAGCATTAAAACTTAAAATGAACAGAAATTATTACGCATATGATATGCTTACCTCCTCCTAATACCTCGCTCTTTACGCTAAAGCATTTTTAGTAATTTCAACTATTTATTCTATGGCTTTGGTGATTCGGGGGTCATTCTTAAGAAATTGGGACAAAATTTAAGCTTTAGTGTAAACAGCAAGGTACTGACGAGGGGGTGAACCCCTTCATATACGTAATAAAAATATGAGAATACGGAAGTTCGTTACACAAGCTAATTTGTAAGTTACATATATCTTTTACTAATAAAAACATTCGTAAAAAATTAAAAGTTCTAGTTGCCTTTTTAAGTAACCAAAAAATCGGAGGGCAACTAGGCCTCCTCTCCCGCTCCTTTTTTCTCAAAATCATTCGATCAAAACTATGAGAAAGCCAATTAGCCAAAAAAATAAATATGAAAATTTTGTTTCAATTATTCATCTGCGGACAGCCAAAATCGAAACATGCATTGATCCAAAGACGTTCAGAAATTAAATAAAAAAACATGCTTTTTTAACGGAAAGTAAGAAGCGACATTAAAACTTAAAACGAACAGAAATTACTTCGTATATGAAAGGGGCTGCTTCCTCGTCAACGCCCCGCTCTTTACGCTAAAGTTTTTTACTGTTTTAAAAAGTAGAATTAAGAGTAAGAGTCAAACTTTAGCGTATAGACCGGGGTGGTGAGGAGGAACCAGTCTTTTTCATATACAAAGTAATTTCTGTTCGTTTTGAGTTTTAATGTCGCTGCTTACTTTCCGTTAAAAAAAACTTCTTTTTTTTTATTTCAAGGAGGCACACTCGTGCCTCTATAAAGAGGCGAACCACGACAATGTTAAGCGATCTTCGGTTCCAGTGGGTCGCACAGGATGGGGAGGAATGCATTTCGTAGCCCGAACTCCAACTAAGAAACCTGCCAAATTTCATCCCCCTCCGACTTTTCCCTTCATGGGGAAATTCTGGCCGAAAGTTTCGACCCGTCAACCCCAGCTCCCCTTTAACGTTGTCCGATCGGGCTGAAATTCACAAGTTAAGGTCCCTTAGAGCCAAAGGAGCTTATCTGGAGCTTATAAGGTTTAACTTTCAAAAGTTATCCGCGAAATTTCAGCTCGATCCGATAACTCCTTCCCTGTTTTCCAGAAACCACGCATAGCCACTTAATGTTCATATTCTCCTTTTGTTTTTTTTTCTCGACGCCTACAGGTCACAGCCGACATCGGATCTGGGTGTACGAAGACTCATTCGACGCAGAATTCTCCGAATAAGTTCCCTTGAAAGTTTCGTAGGAAAATCTTAACCCCCCGAAAGTTTCGACCCCCCAACCCCACCCCACCCCCCTTTAACGTTGTCTGATCAGGCTGAAATTCACAAGTTAAGGTCCCCTACGGCCCAGGAGCTTATCCGCGAAATTTCAGCTCGATCCGATAGCTCCTTCCCTGTTTTCCAGAAACCACGCATTAGCCACTTAATTAACCCATTTCTCCATAAGAGCCCATGTTAATTTGAAATTTTAAAAGTTATTTAAAAGTTATATTTATACACATGCAGGTGGTTAGCTCAGTCGGTAGAGCGTGGGACTTTTAATCCTCGCGTCAAGGGTTCAAGTCCCTTATCGGGCGGTTTTTTTTCACAAAAAAATTATTATTAAATTACATCCACCATGGATTGTGGAAAAACGTACAAAAATAATATGAAAAAAACTTCGTTTTCTTAAACAGTTAAAGAGGCTGCGTCCCAAAGTCGAACCTTAAAACGTACAGGAATTAGGAGGCAGCTGGGGGGCTGCCGCCCCCCCCAAACCCCCCGCTTTTAAAGACTCTTTTGTACAGGTGTTTTGTTGTGGGGGGCTGCCACCCCCCTAACCCCCCGCTCTTGGCTTCGGAAAGGCCCTCTCTTAATTAACAAAAAATTGAAATGAATGAATAATGGAATAACTTCGAAAAATGTTAAACACAAGAGGACAGGAGAACCATTGCGCCGAAACTAGTAATTAGTAACAATGATGTCCCCCCACAACAAGAAATCAAGTTTCATCCGATTTCTCCACTCTAAGCGTTTTCCAAGATGTTTGTTTCCCCCTCCGACCCCCTATGTCCCCCGAATCCAATTCGAGTTGGAAATGGAAGTTCTCCCTCCAACTCCCGCCAATGTCACAGGATCTGGTCAGAATTTAAAATAAGAGTTCTAAAGCACAAGATCCTTCTAAATATCAAATTTCATTAACATCCGATCACACGTTCATAAGTTACAAATACCTCATTTTTTCTAATTTGTCCGAATTATACCCCCCCCCCCAACTCCACCAAAGAGATTAGATCCGGTCCGGTTATGTCAGTCAAGTATCTTGAACTTGTTTTTATTCTTCCCACCCTGTTTCATCCTGATCTCTCCGCTTTAAGTATTTTCTAAGATTTCCGGTCCCCCCAAGCCCCCTCCCCCAATGATGCTGGATCCGGTTGGGATTTAAATAATAGAGATCTGAGTTACGAGATCCTTCTAAATATGAAGTTTCAGGAAAATCTTATCACTCCTTCGTAAGTTAAAAATATATCATTTTTTCTAATTTTTCACAATTAACCCTCCCCCCCCCCCCCAATTCCCCCAAATAGAGCGGATTCGTTTCGATAATGTCAATCACGTATCTAGGACTTCTGCTTATTTTTCCCACCAAGTTTCATCCTGATCCCTCCACTCTAAGCGTTTTCCAAGATTTTAGATTCCCCCCCCCCTCCCAATGTCACCAGATCCGGTCGGGATTTTAAATAAGAGCTTTCAGACACGATAATCTTCGAAATATCAATTTTGATTGAGATCCGATATCCCTTTTGTTAGTTAAAAAACCTCATTTTTTCTAATTTTTCAGAATTAACGCTCCCCCCAACTACCCCAAAGAGAGTGTATCCGTTCCGGTTATCTCAATCATGTATCTAGGACTTGTGCTTGTTCTTTCCACCAAGTTTCGTTCCGATCCCTCCACACCAAGCGTTTTCCAAGTTTTTAGGTTCCCCCCCCCCCAGTGTCACCAGATCTGGTCGGGATATAAAATGAGAGCTTTGAGACACGATATCCGTCCTAACATCAAATTTCATTAAGATCTGATTACCCGTTTGTAAGTTAAAAATACCTCAATTTTTCTAATTTTTCTGATTCAACCGTCCTCCCACTCCTTCCAAGATGGTCGAATTCGGGAAACAACAATTTATAATTTAATCTGGTCTGGTTCCTGATACTCCTGCCAAATTTCGTCGTCCTAGCTTACCTGGAAGTGCCTAAAGTAGCAAAACCGGGACCGACAGACAGACCGACAGAATTTGCGATCGCTATATGTCGAGAAATCGGATGAAGTTCCAGATACATGATTGATATAATTGGAACGGATCCATTCTCTTTGGACGAGCTGAGGAGTGTTAATTTCGCTCTATTTTGGGGATTTAGGGGGTGGGGTTCAGTGCTTTGGCGAGTTTGGTGCTTCTGGACGTGCTAGGGCGATGAAAATTGGTAGGTGTGTCATGGAGCTGCTACAAATTGATTTGATAAAGTCGTTTTTCCTGATTCGACCATCTGGGGGGCTGAAGGGAGAGAAAAAATTAGAAAAAATGAGTTATTTATAACTTACGAGTAGGTGATCGGATCTTAATGAATTTTGATATTTAGAAGGACATCGTGACTCAGAGCTCTTATTTTAAATCCCAACCGGCATTAAGCCTCTGATTTTCCTTTTAAATCAATCTATTGATTCTTAGAATTTTATTAGAGCTCATACCATATAAGCTCTTGGCTCTTCTGGCCTCGTCACAAGTGCCATATGAACTCTCAGATCTTGTTTTTTCTTCTAAGTTCCACTACATTTTTTTCTAAATTCCTGGCACCAGGTATAATTAAATATATGAATAGCCACAAGTCTGTTATCGAGGTTTCATATGACTGTTGAATCTTTTTTTGAAAGAGTCAGCACACGAAATTTTATGGGTAATTTTCCCAAGAAAATCAATCCAAAAACAAGGGCGACATTGAATTAAGCTGTTTTTCAAGAACTCTGTCCTCGGCTTCTCAGCACTAAGATAACTAGACCGAGCTGTGTGCGTTTGTGTTTATTTTGTTGGTTGGACAATTAGAGGCACAATAAAAGAGAACTCTAGAGAAGGGGGTGAAATTATGTTTTTGCAATAAACAGCCATCGACGCTACATCACACCTTTCACGAACAGAAAAAAAAAGTCGTGGTGAACAACTGAGAAAATTTGCCTGATTTTAGAAATAGGGCGGAAACATCAATCAAAAGTCACAGAAACCTCATTGAAAATTGGCCATCACATTCAGCGCATCAGAGAACCCTATTGTAGAATTTTCAAGCTACCACCTTTATATATGTGATTTTTTTTTCAGAAGAAAGATAATGAATGTTTATTTACTTGTCTTTAGTCTTTTTATGGCACTTGGTATTAACCAAGTGACATATAGTAGTCGCCAATTCTGTCGGTCTGTCGGTCTGTCTGTCGGTCTGTCTATCGGTCCCGGTTTTGCTAGTTTAGGCACTTCCAGGTAAGCTAGGACGATGAAATTTGGCAAGCTTATCAGGGACCGGAACAGATTAAATTAGAAATAGTCGTTTTCCCAATTTGACCATCTGGGGGGGTATGGGGGCCCGGTTAATTCGCAAAAAATTGAAAAAATGAAGTATTTTTAACTTATCAGCGGGTGATTGGATCTTAATTAAATTTGATGTTTGGAATGATAATGTGTCTCAGAGCTCTTATTTTAAATCCCGATCGGATCTGATGACATTGGGGGGAGTTGGAGTAGGAAAACCTAAAGTCCCGGTTTTGCTACTTTAGGCACTTCCAGGTAAGCTAGGACGATGAAATTTGGCAAGCGTATCAGGGACCGGACCAGATTAAATTAGAAATAGTCGTTTTCCCGATTTGACCATCTGGGGGGGGAGTAGGGGCCGGTTAATTCGGAAAAAATAGAAAAAATGAAGTATTTTTAACTTATGAGCGGGTGATTGGATCTTAATGAAATTTGATGTTTGGAATGATATTGTGTCTCAGACCTCTTATTTTAAATCCCGACTGGGTCTGATGACATTGGGGGGAGTTGGAGGGGGGAAACCTAAAATCTTGGAAAACACTTAGAGTAGAGGGATCGGGATGAAACTTGATGGGAAAAATAAGCGCAAGTCCCAGATACATGATTGACATAATCGGAACTGATTTGCTCTCTTTGGGTTAGTTGGGGGGGGGGGAGTAATTCTTAAAAATTAGAAAAATGAGGTATTTTCAACTTACGAATAGGTGATCGGATCTCAATGAAATTTGATGTTTAGAAGGATATCGTGTCTTAGAGCTCTTATTTTAAATCCCGACCGGATCTGGTGATGGGGGGCGGGGAGTTGGGAGGGGGAAACCTAAAACTTGGAAAACACTTAGAGTGGAGGGATCGGGATGAAACATGGTGGAAAAATAAACACAAGTCCTAGATAGATGATTGACATAAACGGAACGGATCCGCTCTCTTTTGGGTAGTTGGGGGGGGGGTATTTCAGAAAAAATAAAAAAAAAATGAGGTATTTTTAACTTACGAACGGGTGATCGGATCTCAATTAAATTTGATATTTAGAAGGATATCGTGGCTCAGAGCTCTTATTTTAAACCCGACCGGATCTGTTGACATTGGGGGGGGGAGTTGGGAGGGAGAAACCTAAAAATTGGAAAACACTTAGAGTGGAGGGATCGGGATGAAACTTGGTGGGAAAAAAAACGAGTCCTAGATACATGATTGACATAACCAGAACGGATCCGCTCTCTTTGGGGTAGTTGGGGGGGGGGGGGGTTAATTCTGAATAATTAGAAAAAATGAGGTATTTTTAACTTACGAACGGGTGATTGGATCTCCATGAAATTTGATTCATAGAAGGATATCGTGTCTCAAAGCTCTTATTTTAAATCCTGACCGGATCTGGTGACATTGGGGGAAGTTTGGGGTGGGGAGACCTAAAATGATGGGAAACGCTTAGATTGGAGGGATTGGGATGAAACTTGGTTGGAAAAATAAGCAGAAGTCTTGCATACGTGATTTACATAATTAGAACGGATCCACTCAATTGCGGGGGGGGGGTAATTCTGAAAAATAAGAAAAATGACGTATTTTTAACTTACGAAGGAGTGATCGGATCTTCATGAAACTTCATATTTAGAAGGACCTCGTAACTCCGATATCTTATTTTAAATCTCAACCGGATCAAGCGTAATTGGGGGGGGCAGTTGGGGGGACCGGAAATCTTAGAAAATACTTAAAGCGGTGAGATCAGGATGAAACTGGATGGGAAGAATAGAAACCTGTCTAAGATACGTGACTGACATAACTGGACCGGATCTGCTCTCTTTGGTGGAATGGGGGGGGGGGGGTAATTTTGAAAATTGAGGTATTTGTAACTTACGAAAGGGTGACCAGATCTTAATGAAATTTGATATTTAGAAGGATCTTGTGCTTTAAAGTTCTAATTTCAAATTCCGACCAGATCCTGTGACATTCGGGGGAGTTGGAGGGGGGGAACCGGAATTCTTGGAAAACATGAAAATTGGAGTATTTATATCTTACGAATAGATGATCGGATCGTAATGAAATTTGATTTTTAGAAGGAATTCATGTCTCAGAGCTCTTATTTCAAATCCCGACCAGATCTTTTGACATTGTGGGGATTTGGAGGGGGAAATCTTGGAAAAACACTTGGAGTGTAGGAATCGGGATGAAGCTTGGTGGATAGAATAAACAAATGTCCTTGATACGTGATTGACAGAATCGTACTGGATTCGCTCTCTTTGGGGGAGTTGGGGGGAGGGGTTCAGTGATTTGGCGAGTTCGGTGCTTCTGGACGTGCTAGGGCGATGAAAATTGGTGGGCGTGTCAGGGAGCTGCACAATTTGACTTGTTAAAGTCGTTTTCCCAGATTCGACCATCTGGGGGGCAAAAGGGAGAGGAAAAATTAGAAAAAATTAGGTATTTATAACTTACGAGTGGGTGATCGGATCTTAATGAATTTTGATATTTAGAAGGACTTTGTGACTCAGAGCTCTTATTTTAAATCTTGACCGGCATTAAGCCTCTTATTTTCATTTTTAAATCAATCTATTGATTCATAGAATTTTGTTAGAGCTCATACCATATGATCTCTTGGCTCTTAGCTCTTCTCGCCTCGTCACAAGTGCCATATGAGCTCTTAGCTCTTGTTTTTCTTTGTTCTTTCCAGGGGTGATACAGTTGAACCAATGGTCCTAGAAGATTGGGTGTGGGCTCATTGAAACATAAATTAAAAGTTATATCGCCCTATTATGTGATTAAACAAATTTAAGGGCAACTAGCCCCACTCCCATTCCTTTTTCCCCGAAGTCGTCCAATTAAAATTTTGACACATCCATTTTGTTCAGTTTAGTTGAAAGGTCCAATCAAAATGTCTTAGGGTATATATGACCCCCCACAGCCTCTGGAGGAAGGGTTGCAAGTTATGAAATTTGCTCATTGTTTACATATAGTAATTGTTATTGGAAATTATACACACTAGTTTCAGAGTGGGGGGGGGGGATTTTCTGAGAATAGATTTTCTACCTTGGGAATTTTTTCATTGGGATGGAAGTATCCGGGTGTGACCTTTCTAGGGGAAAACATTAAACGGAGAAATTACAAAGGAAAAATGTTTTGCAGGAGAAACTTACCACTGGGGGGAGCAGAACTTTCGAGGAAAATTGTTCATCCAAGGAGGGGATTCTACCATGACCTGAAAAAAAAATCAGAAATTAAATTAAAAAACATGTCTTTTGTCAAATGAAGGTCCGCGAAGAAGTATTTTTCAGGCAGATTTATCCACATTAATTTTTCTAAGGAGAATTCGCATCAAGGATGGGATTATCCGAGGATATTTCTCCGGGGGGATTTCACGTCAAAGAAGCTTTCTAGATAGGAATTCTTCGTGGGGGAGTCCATGGGGGTAACGACCATAATTAAAACAAAAAACAAACAAAAGTTACTCCATAGACTAGGGAGGCTGCCCACTCCTTAAAACCCCGCCCTTTACATTCAACTTTGAACTTTTTTCCCAATGCTTTAAAATCAATTCTTGAAACACAATATATGGTTCAGACTTCACAACATTTCTTGCCAGATAACGTTTCATTTTATGCTGAATATTGCATCAACAGAGACAATTAGTTCAAAAGTTGCGCTAAAGATTCTGGAGCATTAACAAATATAAAAAAAGATTTAAAACAAATTACGTGAACTAGTAAGACAGAAGTATCAATTTGTGATCTGTATTCTCTAGATATTAAAAAAAATAACAAGGAAGGTGTGACACACCACTTGGATAGGCGACTTCATATAAAGACCCAGTATCGATGATAACTCAAAGTAAAAATAAGCAATA
This sequence comes from Artemia franciscana, assembly GCF_032884065.1. NCBI lineage: Eukaryota > Metazoa > Arthropoda > Branchiopoda > Anostraca > Artemiidae > Artemia > Artemia franciscana. Next base: position 5,012,818 of record NC_088872.1, read on the forward strand.
GCAATGGACTGACAGAGGGAAGAGAGAGAAAGAAAGATAAAGATATATAGGTAAAAAGGTAGAGGGGCAAAGAAAAAGAAACAAAATGATTTAAGGAGCCTAAAGATATTACAACAAAGTTACATACTAAGGCTGAAACCTGTAAGAAGAATTTCATTTTCATTTATAGAAAAATAGGTGAACTATGTGCAAAATGCTGGTAATTGTGAAGGACATAATAAATGACAGACACAAGGGAGAGGGGAAGGGTGTCCAATGGCCCTTCTCCCAAAGTAAGAGCAAGTCAGGTTGTAGTGGTTTTCAGTTTAGTTTAAGGTTTTCATTCAATTAAAAACCATTAAATCTACAAATCCAGCGCACAAGATTCTAATACTCTCTAAAGCTACTCTCAAAATGCTCTTGAAGCATTAGCTCAAAAAGTAAAAAACCAATTAACTACAAAAAGTGCTTAAACAAGAAATTAACTTAGACACTAATCAAACAAATATATCAAATATAATTAAATTGGTTCTACACTAATTATGCCTTTTTTAGAACTAACTGCGTTTGAGAATAGACCACAAATTATTCCAGTGTTGTTTTGTTCGACAACTAGTGTTGACTAATTCAGCATTATGATTGTTGTATAGCACTTCATTTTCCCTCCTGTAACTTGAATGTGTTTCTAATTTTTTACAAAATACACAAAAATCTAAAAATTCGAAATGATAAACTAGCTTTGCAGCTTTAATTGTCTCCTCAGACTTTTTTTTATTTTGCAGAGTTTTTATGCGTTTATTTATTTAAACATGGATTTCAAAAAAAATTAAATAAACATTTTCGATTTCACTAGCCACAATAAGTGTTCCTTAATTTACAACAATTTAAGTTTCCACATACCAAAATACCATCTATTAAGACATTTGAAGAGATTACAACTCCATGACAAACAAAGAAGCCCCAAAACTTTAGAATAGAGTGGAAACTGCAACACCGAATTCCATTGACTTAATTCTTTTCCGGATTTCATTTTATCTGATTTAACACGACACTTCTATGCATTACTTTTCTTATTAATTTGATTCCATTAAAGTCTCGTTTTCTTATAGGATTTCGTAAATAATTTCTGAGACCAGACTGGCTAATCATGGCAAAAGGAAAAAAAAAGGTAAAGAAGGGATAAACCAGGATAATACTAGCCAGTGAAAAACATAGCTTATAATGCAAATATTTCGGTCAAGACCTCCGCTTGACATTCCTCAGTGCACGATGATAAAATAAAAATTACTAATAAAAATAAAAGAATAATATAAAAAGTCAAACCTTAAAACAAACACAAGACCTAAAATGTGAGCGTCCTTTCAATGTAACGGTGAAGGGTAACTAATCAAAATACAATACTGAATGGCAATTCAATTTTTTAAGTTATACAGGGCATTTTTAAAAGCTAATCGCTTCCCAAGTAAGACACAAAAAAAGGCAGAAAAGGGTGCATGACCTCCACAACAACAAACAGACATCATCCCTTTGGTGGGTGATAAGGAAGTCTTTACTGTTTTACCCTATTTTCCCAAACTAAGTGACAAACTGAAAAGAATTTTTAAAAAACATTCCTTATATGTAACCTTCGAAAATTCTAATAAAATTTAGAGGTATTTTGATAGCATCAAAGATAAAAGGAGCCCGTTTCAGGCTGTGGTGTTCACCAAAATCAAACTTTCTTTATAACGATGGTCATATACTTGCTGGTTTATTTACTTACTGGTAAATAAATATTATTTTTGGGAAAATTAAATTTATTTATTCAGTTTTACAATTTATATAGAATTAAAAAACACTTCAAGATCTAAAATATCAAAATATAATATATTCAGCGTTCCATTTTCTACTTTTAAAGTAAATCTTGTTAATGAAAAGGTACAACAATAAACAAAATTTATGATAATTAAAAATGGAAAATTATTGTTTTGTCCTCCTTCTTCTTTTCTTTACGATTTAGTGTTTTGAATTGATTAAATTAATTAACAACTATATTATAAAATTTTAAATAATTTTCTAAGAGCTACTAGCATTTCTTGCTGGGACTGAGAATTTTCATATTTGTCTGACCAGATTGTCAGCGTCAGTAGGAATATATTAGAATGCTGATATAGGGGTATCGTGTTACAAACAGTCAACACACTTGTTAATGGCACTTGTGACGGGGTCAGAAAAGCCAAGAGCCAAGAGCTCATATGGCATGAGCTCTAGCAAAATTCCAAGATTCAATTGATTGATTAAAAAGGAAAATCGGAGGCTTAATGCCAGTCGGGATTTAAACTAAGAGCTCTGAGTCACGACGTCTTCTAAATATCAAAATTCATTAAGATCCGGTCACCCAATCGTAAGTTAAAAACACCTCATTTTTTCTAATCTCTCCTCTCCCTTCAGCCCCCCAGATGGTCGAATCGGGGAAAATGGTTTTATCAAGTCAATTTGTGCAGGCCCCTGGCACGCCTACCAATGTTCATCTTCCTAGCACGTCCAGAAGCACCAAACTCGCCAAAGCACTGGACCCCCCCTTAACTTCCCCAAAGAGAGCGGATCCAGTCCAGTTACGTCAATCACATATCTACGACATTTACTTATTCTACCCCCCAAGTTTCAACTCTAAGTATTTTCCAATATTTCCGGTTTCCCATCCAACTCCCACTAAGATCGCTAGCTCTGGTCGAAATTTAAAAAAAGAGCTCTGAGACATGAATGTCTTCTAAATATTAAATTGCATTAAGATCTGGTCACCCGTTCTTAAGTTAAAAATACCTCAATTTTTCTAATTTTTTCAAATTAACACTACCCCCCCCCAACTCCCCCAGGGAGAGCAGATTCAGTCCGGTTATGTCAATCACGTATCTAGGACTTGTGCTTATTCTTCCCACCAAGTTTAATCCCGATCTCTCCACTCTAAGCGCTTTTCCAAGACTCTCCCAATATCACCGTATACGGTCGGAATTTAAAATAAGAGCTCTGAGACGCGATGTCCTCATAAATATCAAATTTCATCAGGATCCGATCAACCATTTGTAAGTAAAAAGTACCTATTTTTTTAATTTTTCCTCTCCCTCCAGACCCCAGATGATCGAATCGGGGAAACAACTGTTAAAAAGTCAATTTGTGAAGGTACCTGACACGCCTACCGATTTTCATCGTCCTAGTACGTCCAGAAGCACCTAACTCGCCAAAGCACGAAAAATCCCTCCCAACTCCCCCAAAGAGAGCGGATGTATTCCAATTATGTCAATCACGTATTTAGAACTTGTGCTTATTCTTCCCATCAAGTTTCATCCCGGTCTCTCCACTCTAAGCGTTTTCCAAGATTTCCTCGATTTTCATGTTTTCCAAGATTTCCGGTTTCAACCTCCGACTCCCCCCCCCCAATGTCACCGGATCTGGTCGGGATTTAAAATAAGAGCTTTGAAGCACAAGATTCTTCTAAATATCAAATTTCATCAAGATCTGATCGCAATTTCGTGAGTTACAAATGCCTCATTTTTCTAATTTTCCCGAATTACACCCTCCCCCCCAGCTCCACCAAAGAGAGCGGATCCGGTCCGTTTATGACAGTCATGTATCTTGGACTTGTGCTTATTCTTTCTACCAAGTTTCATCCTGATCTCCCCACTTTCAGCGTTTTCAAAGATTCCGGTTCACGCCCCCCCCCCCAATGACACTGGATCCGTTCTGATTTAAAATAAGAGATCTGAGTTACTAGGTCCTTCTAAATATGAAATTTCATTAAGACCCGATCACTCCTCCGTAAATTAAAAATCCCTCTTTTTTTCTAAATTTTAAGAATTAACCCTCCCCCCTCCAATTCCCCCAAAGATATCGGATCCGTTCCATTTATGTCAATCATGTATCTAGGACTCGTCCTTATTTTTCCCACCAAGTTTCATCCCAATCCCTTCACTCTAATCGTTTTCCAAGAGTTTAGGTTGCCCCCTCCAATTCCCCCCAATATCATCAGATCCGGTCAGAATTTGAAATAAGAGCTCTAAGACACGACATCTTTCTAAATATCAAATTTCATTAGGATCCGATCACCCATTCGTAAGTTGAAAATACTCATTTTTTCTAACTTTTCCGAATTAACAGAAAAGTTATTCGGAAAAGTCCCCCCACTGCCCCCAGATAGTCAAATCGGGGAAAAGACTATTTCTAATTTAATCTGGTCTGGTCCCTGATACGGCTGCTAAATTCCATCGTCTTAGCTTATCTGGAAGTGCCTAAACGAGCAAAACCGGGACCGTGTCAATATTTGTAATATAATACATTTTCAGTAAAAAGCAAATACCGCAGCAAGCTTTTGACTTTTACAGTTAGAGAAAGGGGCAGTACCCAAGATCTTGTCTTTAGTGATTTTTTTCCATATTAAGTTAGATTTGAATATTCACTTTAAGTTTTACTCGTTTAAAGATTTATTTTTTTCATTTACTCTGGTACCTAATGTATGTTTGCTGCAGTGGCGGATCCAGGGTGGGGGCGGGGGCACCCGTCCCCCTTGACGTAGTGGTGAATTAGTGGTTGGAGCCGCTTGCCCTAGTTTGGGTTAAGACGAAAGTGTTTTGTTTTTTTTTAAACTGGTTTTAACAGTTAAGTTTTTAATTATTAAGAATGTTACGTTTTGAAAACCAGTTTGAAACAAGGTTTCAGTTACTGTGTGCGGTCTGTTAGATTTTACTAATGACGCATACCACCAAAAAGTATTTAATTAAATTTAGGTTAATCAAGAGAATCTGTCTGTATTGCCACAAAAGCCAACTGGGAGACGAAAATCTTCTTTCATAATAACAAGGAGGGGAAAATTAAAATCCTAACTTCTTTAGGCTGTCGAAACAATATTTCAAGATTGTGCTCTCACAACGGGGTTAAAAAGCAAAATATTCACTTCTTTTTAGTGTCAAAAATTTGTTTTCGAGTCTTGCTATGGCACTGAGGCGAGAAAATTCATAGCATTACTTTTTTTGGCTGTCTGTTTTCTTCTTTTTTTTTAGGGGGGGGGGGTCTTTTTTTGCAAAGAAGGATGGTTTTTACAACATAGTTGTTTTTTAGGGGATTTGTGTAATAGTAAGTAAATGTGTGAGAAGTGCAAAAACTATTAATTTAAGTTTTTAGATTTTGGTGAGCAGATGGTGGCAACTCTACTTCCTATTTTCATCTAATTATAGCTCTGGCTTATATGACATATCACCTCCTCTGTTCATCCTAAAACATTACAATAAAGGCCAAACTCTTTAGAACTTTAATAAAGGTTCGAGTAAGTATATATTACTTATATATGCTTACTTATATGACTTATTACTTATATTATTACTTACTTACTTATATTACTTATTACTTATATGAGTAGAAATACTCCTTCAAAGGTCAGAGAAATCATTTACGAAGAATAGATTTTCGAAAAATTGTTTATAACTTATTTAGGGTGTTCAGGCTAATCCTAACTTCTTTAGACTGTCGAAATGATATTTCAGGATTGTGCTGTCACAAAAGCAAAATATTCACTTCTTTTTACTGTCAGAAATTTGTTTTCGAGTCTTGCTATGGCACCGAGGCGAATAAATTGATATCATTACTGTTATTGGCTCCCTGTTTTTTTTTTGGGGGGGGTGATTTTTTTGCAAAGCAGGGAGGTTATTACAACATTGTTGTTTTTTAGGGGCTTTGTATAATAGAAAGTACATGTATGAGAAGTGCAAAAATTATTAATTTAAGTTTTAGATTTTGGTGAGCAAATGGTGGCCACTCTAGTTCCTATTTTCATCTAAGTAAAGCTCTGCATTATATGACATATTACTTCCTCTGTTCATCCTAAAACATTAAAAAAAAGGCCAAACTCTCTAGAGATTAATAAAGGCTGGTATAAGCATATAATTTAAACTAATTATATGAGTCGAAATACTCCTTCAAATGTCGGAGCGATCATTAACGAAGAATAGATTTTCGAAAAATTGTTTATAAAAGAAGGCAAATAATTGTGTGTCTATTTTATTTTTATCTTGCTGGTATAGATGGGTCTCTGAATTCTCAGTTTGAATCAGTGAAATGGCATCGATTTTTCTTCAAACATGTTGATAAAAAGTGGAAATTTACACAACTTGAGTTAACCAAGGAAACAGAATGCAGCTACAGTATTACTTCAGAATTTGTCACCTTCTCAATACCAACCAGTCAGAAAATCTAGTTATGTTTTGTATAGAGATTGCATATATTTGTCCATAAAATTGTCAAAACTGCTATATATACCGTTGAGGATTTTTATACTTATTCTGATACACGCCGTCAAATCATACTTTCACAATTAGTTGTTTATAAATCCAAATTTTTTATTAATCCATTCTTTATTTTTTATTATTTTTATTTTTTATTTTTATTTTATTTTTAAATCCAAATTTTGACAGGACAATTCTCTTACTTGGTGCTAAATCTGAGTCAAATTTAAAATTTTTATTTTTGTGCTCAACAGACATACCGAGATTTAAAATTTGAACTGAATTTATGAAAATCTCAAGATTAAAAAAAAAATAACTAGAAATCTACCACAGCTTGAAACCCTGAGAGTTTAAATCCCCGAATCTATTCCTACCAACTACAAAAATAACAAACACATAATTATTTGTTTTTAAGGGAGTATTTCGACTCATATACTTAGTTTGAAGCACATACCTACATGCATCTTAATTAGAACTAATATTTTTCTGACGATTCTGGTCTTTATTCGAATAATTTAGGATGAATAGAAGAAGAACTACTAACGAAGAACTCTAACCTGACAGGACTAACCATTATAAACGTTCACCAAAATATTGAAGCAGACATCGACCGTGTCGGGAGACATGGCGGGAGTGGAAACAGAGAGATCGACTGTTCCTTACAAAATTGTGAATTCTGTAATTTTAGCGAAATATATAGAGCTCTAAAAAGTGTAAAGATACGCTACAATGTTATACAAAGTAAAATTTTGATTCGTAAATATTTGAGATTTCGTCAAAGTTGACACTGTTTATTAAAATACTATTTAAAAAAAACAGTGATTAGTTAGTGCTTTATTGCCTATACTTAAACCCTCGTTTTAAATGTGTAGAAGAAAACCCTCGTTTTCTTCTATACATTTCTGTCTCTTCCTTCTGTTTTTCTTGATACAACCCCAAAAGAACTAGTATTTGATGTTTAATATATATTTTACGAATATACATGTTATATATTCATCCTCAATTCCTCCTCTTCATTACTATAATAGTTACCGAACGATGCCTTGAAGTTAAGCAACATGCTAAACGGTTTGACCTATACAAATTGTCACAAAGAGTGCATGACCCCAAAGGATGGTTCAAGATCAATCTTTTTTTTGAAAATAAAAACCTTAACTCTCTCGCTATAGTGGTCAGAAGTGCAAAGGCAAAAAGTTATGCAGAAAATATTAAATATAATTTTTTACAGATGGTGAACAGCTTTTTCTTCTTTTTTTTATGCTGGGGCGGTTTTTATAACTTACTATTTTTGTATCAATATTTTTATACCATTTCAATTTCAACAGATTTATTAGAACTTTAACTCTCATCAGATTTTAGATTAAATTTGCGACTATTTCCACTATCTACCCTCGACACATAATTGTCGAGGTTCCCTTTATAACTGCAGGTATTTTTTTGTTCGCAAGTTCATGGAATTAGCCTATCATGCCCCCACCCCTAAAGAAAATCCTGGATCCACCCTTGGTTTGTTGGCAATGATTATTACTTACTTTCTGTTTGTTTTGGGTTTCATTTATTCTTGAATAGCGATTTCTGGTCACTTTTAGTTTCATTTACTCTGGTCACTTAGTTCATTAAAACATAAAACGAACAGAAATTACTCCGTATATGAAATGGATTGTCCCCTCCGCAATCCCTCGCTCTTTACGCTAAAGTTTTTAATTGTTTTAAAAAGTAGAACTGTGGCAAAGAGTCAAACTTTAGTGTAAAGACCGAGGGATTGCGGAGGGGACAACCCATTTCATATACGGAGTAATTTCTGTTCGTTTTAAGTTTTAATGTCGCTTCTTACTTTCAGTTAAAAAAACTAGTTTTTTTATGTAATACCGTATAAGGATAAGACCTTTGCTAAAGCTCTTCTATCAACAGAATCGAGCTTAAGACCAAAGGTGTTTGACAACAAAGACACTTCTCAATTATTAACCCAAAACTAATGATTTGGTCAACACATCCTCTACCTTTTCTAAAACCACACTGTTCTTCTCTTAAAACTTTGTCTACAGAATCTCTCAGTTTAAAAAGTATCATATTACTAAGTAATTTGCTATCTACGGAGACAAAACTAATGCCTCGATAATTAAGACACTCACTCTTGTCACCTTTCTTATACAATGGTTTAATTAAGGTTTTCCTAAAATCATTAGGTACTTCCCCCTTTTCAAAAATAATATCCATAATCTTTAGTAGTTTATTTCTAAACTCAGAGCCACCATATTTAAGAAACTCATTTATCACACTATCAGCACCGGGAGCCTTATTATTTTTTAATCCTTTTAGTACTGTCACTAATTCTTCCTCGCAAAACAAATCTTCCTTCACATCCATGGTATCACAAACTTTTCCATTTTCATCTATATCTTTTCCTGCAACAGTATCTCGGTTTCGCTGATTCTCAAAATTTTCCACCCATCTCTCTTTAACTCTTTCCTTATCACTAACTTTTGCCCCATTCCTATCAAACAGTTCGTGGTAACGAACTGTAGTAAGGAGCGACCCGGCTCAATAGTAAACGAAACTCTAAAAAACGGAATTTCGATGCTAAAAGATATATCAAAAGAATTGGATTTTTATGCTAATTTCAAATATATAAGTTTCATCAAGTTTAGTTATTGTCATCAAAAGTTACGAGCCTGAGAAAATTTGCTTTATTTTGGAAAATAGGGGGTAACACCCCCTAAAAGTCATAGGATCTTAAAAAAAAATTACACCATCGCATTCAGCATATCAGAGAACCCTATAGAAAAAATTTCAAGGTCCAATTTACAAAAACGTGGAATTTCGTATTTTTTGCCAGAAGACAAATCACGGGTGCGTGTTTATTTGTTTTTTGTTGTTTTTTTTTTTTTTTTTCCCAGGGGTCATCGTATCGACCAAGTGGTCCTAGAGTGTTGCAAGAGGGCTCATTCTAACGGAAATGAAAAGTTCTAGTGCCCTTTTTAAGTGACCAAAAAAATTGGAGGGCACCTAGGCCCCCTCCCACGCTCATTTTTTTCCCAAAGTCAACGGATCAAAATTTTGAGATAGCCATTTTGTTCCGCATAGTCGAAAACCATAATAACTATGTCTTTGGGGATGACTTACCCCCCACAGTCCCTGGAGGAGGGGCTGCAAGTTACAAACTTTGACCAATGTTTACATACAGTAATGGTTACTGGGAAGTGTACCGACGTTATCAGGGGGATTTTTTTGGTTTGGGTGTGGGGTTCAGGGGAGGGGGCTATATGGGAGGATCATTCCTTGGAGGAATATTTCATGGGGGAAGAGAAATTCAATGAAAAAGGCGCAGGACTTTCTAGCATTACTATAAAAAAAAAACAATTAAAATATAAACATGAAAAAGTTTTTTCAATTGAAAGTAAGGAGAAGCACTAAAACTTAAAAAGGAACAGAGATTATTACGCATATGAGGGGTTCTAAAAATACTTTAGCATAAAGAGCGAGGTATTTAGGAGGAGATAAACACTTCACTCTTTATGCTAAAATTTTTTAAAATAATTTCAACTATTTATTCTACGGCCTTTCTGATTCAGGGGTCATTCTTAAAGAATTGGGATAAAACAAGATTTAGTGTGAAGAGCGAGGTATTAACGAGGGGACCAACCCCCTCATATATATAATCAAAAATATAAGAATATAAAAGTTTGTTACGTAAGTTAATTCTTAAGTTACGTATTTTTTTTTTTACTAATGAAAACGTTCGTTAAAAATAAAAGATCTAGCTGCCTTTTTAAGTAACCGAAAAATTGGAGGGCAACAAGACCTCCTTCCCCACCCCTTATTTCTCAAAATTGTCTGAACAAAACTAAGAGAAAGCCATTTAGAAAAAAAAAGAATTAATATGCAAATTTCATTTTAATAATTTATGTACGGAGAGCCAAAATCAGTCATGCATTAATTGAAAAACTTTCAGAAATTAAATAAAAAAAACAAGTTTTTTTAAATGAAAGTAAGGAGCGACATTAAAACTTAAAACGAACAGAAATTACTCCGTATATGAAAGGGGCTTTTCCTCCTCGACACCCCGCTCCTTGCGCTAAAGTTTGATTCTTTCTCGCAACTCTACTTTTTAAAACAATAAAAAACTTTAGCGTAAAGAGCGGGGTGTCGAGGAGGAAAAGCCCCTTTCATATACGGAGTAATTTCTGTTCGTTTTAAGTTTTAATGTCGCTCCTTACTTTCATTTAAAAAAACTTGTTTTTTTTATTTAATCTTTAACTGGGACTAGTCCGGACTGATAACGCTTTCGTCCATAAAAAGCTTAAACAATAAGGATTTGTAGGCTCCCAAAGCCAATTATACTTTCAAACGTAAGCTAAGTCTTCTTTTGGTGCCGCATGTTTTAGCTCAATTTTGATGATTTTTCGCCTATATTTTTTGTCTTCTTCTTATTTTTTAATTTGGCGCTCGCTACTGTCAAAAATTACAGAAGTTCATATGGAAGTTTTTCAACAAAAATGGATTTGCGGGTTTTTTCGAAGTGTTTAAGATACTTACTGTGTGCAAATTCCTCGTTTTTCTTTTCCTTAGCATTTCTCGACAAAACTAAAAAAAAAAACTCAAATGAAATTCTCAAACTTTGGAAAACCCTATTTTCCACGAAGGAGGGGGGGAGGGGTATTTTCCTGAGGGTATTTCCGCGAGTTGTTTTTTGAGGGGGTATTCTCCAGGGTGTATTTTCCGCGGGAGGGGGATATTATTCGTGGGTGAGGAGGGGGGTACTTCCCCAGGGGTGATGTTTAGGGAAAGTGATGTTTTTTTAAATTAAAATTTCGAAGTTCAAGGTCCCCCTCAACATTCCCTGAAAGTAGTCACAAAAAAATGTAGTCGCAGCTGCAACTTGTCAGTAGTCAGAGTTACAGTTACAAGAAGTCGTATTTTGCAGCCACAATAGCAGCAGCAGTAGTAGTAGTAACCAACTGTTGGAGTTGCCAACGTCCCCTAAAATTTTAACTTAATACCCTCAGCTACTCCTTAGACATCGGTGATACGTACTTTTGATAATCAGCAATGATGGTTTCCTAATGATAAATCCTTCATATAAACCATGGGCAAATTGTATAATTTACAATCCTTGGCCCAAGGCTAGGGAGGTATACATCCCTGAAAGTATAGATATCTCAAAATTTTGATCTAGTGCATTTGGATGAAAATGGTCGTGGAAGGGGGGGGTTACCCTTCAATTACATTTGACTGTTAACAAGGGCACTAAAACTTCTGATTTCTAATTGAATGATCTCCCTTGGAAATTTATCCGACCACCCCTTCCAAACGAAGTCCCTCAGCAACAAAAATAAAACATGGAAGCCCTATAGCTCTTTAGTAGCCATGCCACTAAAAAGTGAAAAAAGAAGTTTATTTTTACCAGTAATTACCCATTAGCTGTTTTATGGCTTAGAATTTATTGGAAAAAAAACACAAGTACATTTTGGTAATGATTCAAGTGAAAACTTTTGAAAGGTGCCATTCCGACATTCTATAATTTCTTTTTGACCCAAAAAAATCTGTCTCTCCTGAAAAGTAGAGGAATATCCAACTTACAAAATGATGTAAAATATAACCAAGCTTATGTCTATACCTTTTGTACTTCTTCTTGAAAATTTAAGAGTTAAAGTTGAATTTTCAACCTCTTCTCGAATTCAAAGGAAAAATGGGAAACTATGATATTTGAACTCACAAAAAAAATAAGAACTACATTTACTTAGCAAGGTTTCATGGAAACCAGTTTTTGACGAGACAGACGATGCTTCCCATGCATTTGATATTTTTATGAATATTCTCCAGCCCATATACGATAAAACATGTCCACTATAATTGTTGAAGAAAACAAGGGATTCACCAAGAAAGCCTTGGGTTGCACCAGAACTTATTGAGATGATTAAGAAGAGTAATCTACTGTATCAGTCGTTTTTAGATTGCCAAAGTGCTGATATTTTTAAAGAGTTCAAAAAAGTAAGAAATCAATTGAATACATTGCAAAGATCTTTTGTTAATAGCTATTATGAATTGAAATTTGAAGCAACAAAAGGGGACTCAAAAGGAACATGGAAGGTTTTGAGATAAGTGGTGGGTAGTGACAAACAGAAAAATATGCCAACTTCACTAATTGTGGATGGAAAAGTCTACGAAGGCAAACAGAGCATTGTGAATCACTTTGGTGCCTATGGCCCAGTGCTGAAAGGCTAACAAGGATCTTACTGATAAATTTTCTTCTATCCATTTAAAAAAAGGAAACTTAAATTTCATTTAGTTCAGGATTATTTTTAACTAAGCATCTTTTTAATAAGGCAAAGTTATTTGTGTGGTTTGTTGCTCTGGGTGAATGTGGGCCTTTCAGCTATCTTCTAGAATTAATTTATATTGAATAATATTGAAATTTTCATTTTTTTCAATAATAATGAAAGATTCCGGGCTAGCTGCTACTTTCATATTATTGTTGGTTTTATCGTATCTTTGCCGTCATGTTTATCTTTGTATTGTAGCGTCATTTGTTATTGTATCTTTGTCTAGGCCTAGTTTTTTTAGCTTGTCTCCCCATGGGCCTGTGTCATATATACACATGTATATGAAATTAATAAATAAATGAACTTGAACTTGGTTCAAAAGGAAGACCATCCACTGAGTCAAGGAACAAGTGAGGAAGCTTTCATTGATGATAGAGGTCTGGGAGACTAATAATGGACACCAAAGAAACGAATATAAGAGTTGAAAGAAATTGTAAACAGTATTAAGTCAAACTCTTCAGATAGTGAAGGCATAAATCTTAAGACCTTCAAGCTTATTATGGTTTATCTTCTACCATGCCTTGTTTACTTGATTAATTTATCACTGAAATCAGAAGAATTCACTTAGAGAGGCGCAAGTGATTCCTCTACACAAAAGTAGCTCAAAGACTGATCTGACTAACTGGAGACCAATTTCTCTTCTGTTGGTTTTCTTGAAATTGTACAAAAAAGTTATGCATAAAAGGCTTTATTCACAGTAAACAAAACGTGGTTTTTTAAGTGATTGTCAGTTAAGACTCAGGAAAGGCCACTCTACTGTTCATGCTATGCAGCATTTTTTTGATTTTCTGAATGCATTAATGGAAAATAGTAAATGATTTTATTAGTTTTTTAAAAAAGCATTTGACATGGTTGATTTTGAAATTTTAATTGATAGGCTAAGGTCACTTGGAGTCACAGTTAGTATTTTAAAGTGGTTTGAATCTTATTTGATAGGGAGGTCAATATGTGTATGATTTGATGATGTTATATCTAATAAATTTTTATAAATTGTAGTGTTCTGCAAGGTTCTGTTTTGGGTCCTGTATTACCTTACCGTAATCACCTTAATCCATCTGAGAGCTTTAAGGTCTTCCAGACCTGTAGTGCTCTTGAGTTGATGACTGCCAGTCGAGCCTCCGCTTCTTCTTCTCCCACTATTTGTCAAGTTGGTTTTTGAAGGACTGGATGGAGGGAGCACTGACAGTTGAATCTTCACAAACCTATCCATCACAAACCTATGCACAAGAGAAGAAATTGGACTGTGCTTCAATAGCTTAAATTTGCATGCTAAACAGTAATTTTTGGAGTTACAGTGAAAAAACAAAAATTTTCCCATAACATATGCATTCTTTGTTTAAGTTCATTTATATTACTTTTCAGGTCAATTCTTTTTATATAAAGGGACAAAATTGTATTTTCTGCTGAATGGGAAAATGTGCACTTAAACTCATTCCCCATATTTTATATATTCACGTTTCAGCATTGATGGTGCTCAGGACTAACTTTTTTTGTTATAAATTTCTCTAAACAATTGTTTCAGTCTGATAGTTATTCTAAGTAGCCAAAAATTTGAATGCTTTTTAGCTTTTCATCACCTTTGCCAGTCAACTTTTGATTTTATGACGATTGCTGGCCAAAGATTATATTATCTAATATGCAGAATAATTGTGCCTAATACATTTTACATGCAGACCCACTATTCTTTACCCCCCCCCCCCTCTCCCTTATGTGCAAATCTATAGCCCAAATTTGTTTCTAAAGTAACAAAGAAGCTAATGAAAATCTGGTTTGTTCTCAAGTTTTACACAGCACAAACTTGAGTGAGTGGCTCATAATACATAAGTACCAAAATTCCTTCCCCCCTATGGAAATTAAAAAAGAAAAAATCAAATAAAATTCTTGAATTTGGAAAGCCTTTTATATCATGGGGTATTTTTCTTGGGGGTGTATATTTTCCAGGGTTGTTCTGGGGGGTATTTTCTGTTGGTGAGGGGGAGGAGGGTAATTTCCATGGAGGGTACTGGCTATCATATATACTAGCTTATTGGAAGGGGGGTAAAGATTGGGTAAAATTCAGTAAAGTTGGTGCAAACAGTATTACTGGCTTTGATCTAAAGTGAATATACCACTTGATGCCCTTTTTTATGCTGTTTACAAATATAATAATCGCTTTTACCACATATTCAGATTTAAGCACTTTTTGACCTCTTAAAAATGACCTATATATGGAGTCATTACAAATTTGTAATAGTTTAGAAATAAATTTGGGCTATATATTTGCACATCAGGGGGTGGGGGTAAAGCCTAGCATATATTAAATATGTAAACTAACCATTGCTATTTTTTTTTTTTATGTGTTTGTGCTGTTGCACTGGTGATTTCTCTTCTCATTAAAATTTGATGTGCACAAACACATAAAAAAAAAAAAAAAAAAAAAAAATAAAAAAAAAAAAAAAAATCAGCAATGGTTAGTTTACATATTTAATATATGCTATGCTTTACCCCCATCCCCCTGATGTGCAAATATATAGCCCAAATTTGTTTCTAAACTATTAGATTTGTAATGACCCCATATATAGGTCATTTTTAAGAGGTCAAAAAATGCTTAAATCTGAATTTATGGTAGAAGCAATTATTATATTTATAAACAGCATTAAAAAAGGTATCAAGTGGTATATTCACTTTATATGAAAGCCATCACTTTATATGAAAGCCATCTCAGAAAGGGTTTGGGTTAGGAAAATGAAACTTTCAGGGATGAATCTACAGACTAAAGTATGTCCCAGGAAGGTATTTTGAAGCAACTACCTCTACTCCTTCTCCCTCTAGAGGGCCCTGACTTTTGATGACCTTTAAAAATATGTGTGTTATAAAAGTGAAACCTTGCAAAATAGATCTTCTGCTTAATTCAAGTATAACAAAACTGTTTTCAGCTTCATAACTTAGTAATGACTTATCCTAGGACAACAAAATTTTGTATACAGAAATCTTTTAAACCATATTTTCATTGAATTCTCAAGATTTCTATTAAATATCTGTTTACACTGTTTAACTAGGGTTTTAATGACACATTTGGTCACATCTTTGGTTTTTGAATAGACATGCCAAATACTCTGGAGAAAAATACATATAGATGGCAAGAAAAACAGCAATTACTGTGGAAGGGAACATTCTCAACCGTAGCGTTGGGCGATAATTTGACCAAACGAATATATCAAAATCTAATTTTAGATCAGGTTTTTGGTCATATAAATTCTTGGTTTCATCATATTTTAGTGAAAAAAATTGTAATTGAGGAGCACTTTGCATAGCTTTTTTTGAATTTGTAATAATATAAAAGGAAACAATAAATAGATAATTTGATTAAAGAAATGATTATTAAGAATATTCAGATTAGAAATTAGTTTGGCTCAGAGATAAAATACTGGCTATACGTGACTTTTTAAAAATTAAAATATCAATATTTTCTCCGAAACTCAATTTTGTTTTCCATTGAATAGCTGACCAGTCATGAAAGACACTCCCAGAAAAAATATTGGTGACGGGTATATGCATTAATTTCTTGGCAACCTCGTAAATATTTCTGACACCCCACATTACGATACTAAGGCGAGACTTGTGACTGTAGAGTCCCTAATGAATATCTGTGGCGCTGTGATAGCTTTAGCTGCTGAAGAAGCGTGCTTGGCGGTGACAATTTAAACTTCGTCGTCAGAACACAAACTGGCTTGATTTTATTGTGGCCGAATCGCAGGGACTGTCACGGTACGTTGTGTCTACTGATTCAGATTGAGCAGCCTGCAGGGCCTTGTTCATCGTCAGGGAAGACAGACATTTTGATCAAGCAGGGTACAGGATGTTTGGAAATCGTAACTGGTGTTACTAAACTTAGGCTCACAGACTTGTAGGATAATTTATACAACATCCAACAAAACCTTTCGGAGTTCTTCAGCAAAATTTAAGAATCCACCCTGACCAAACACAGTTTGAGTTTGAGAGCAGGTTATGCCAACTCATGGTTACAGATATGTATGTCATGTAGCAATATATGTGAGTAGATGTACTGAATACGTTATTCTTATTCCTTTCAGCCATTTCTGAAATAATTTTATATACTGCTACTACTATATTGTGGCCGAATCGCAGGGACTGTCACGGTACGTTGTGTCTACTGATTCAGATTGAGCAGCCTGCAGGGCCTTGTTCATCGTCAGGGAAGACAGACATTTTGATCAAGCAGGGTACAGGATGTTTGGAAATTGTAACTGGTGTTACTAAACTTAGGCTCACAGACCTGTAGGATAATTTATACAACATCCAACAAAACCTTTCGGAGTTCTTCAGCAAAATTTAAGAATCCACCCTGACCAAACACAGTTTGAGTTTGAGAGCAGGTTATGCCAACTCATGGTTACAGATATGTATGTCATGTAGCAATATATGTGAGTAGATGTACTGAATACGTTATTCTTATTCCTTTCAGCCATTTCTGAAATAATTTTATATGCTGCTACTACTACTACTACTACTACAGTTCACTGCAAAACCAAGTCGCCTGAAGCCAATATTTCTAAGCAAGCACCTCCTCCATGCAAATATGTTCATAGTTTGCCACTTTACACCCTCCCTAACAGTTCCATTAGCATTTAACCTTTTCTTACGGTTTCCTCCGTTTCACTCAGGGTTGACCTGCCTTTCGGTATTTGCACAAGGATGATAATAACAAGGACGATCTTTTACAATTTCTCCTCCCCAGGAAATGTCCCTGCCATTTCAACCTTTCTCTTAATATAGCCCTACAATGAAACTGATTCCATGTTCTCCCATTGCCTTTGCTGTGCTCCTTAAGACAAAGTCCATCAAAATGATGCTTATAAATATGTTATTTAATGTTCGAAAATAGCTATTAGGACGATAGTTTTATAGTTCAGCAAAGATCGATACCTCCTTTTGAGTTTTTGGATTTTCAAAGCCAAAAACAGAACACTTGCCAAAATATTAAAAGTACACAATACAGGTGTTCTTCAACTCAAGTAGAATAAATTAAGTGATAATGTTACACATCGCGGACGTGAAACATTTGACCACTTGGGAAGAACTACTAATAGGAATTGCAATTTTCTCTACTCCACCTGTAAACTGATTAAATGCTAGTTATTAACTTACAGTTGACTGACCAGGTAGCTAGCATATAAGCTCCTACTCTACGAGCGCGGTTAAATAGGTATATTACGTTCGGAAAAATGATCCCTACTGTCATTCTCCATTTTTGCCTGCATGAAAGAACTTATTGAGAAACTTTACGAGGTTCATGAGATCAAGCGGAGATGTCCAACGATTTTTGACTGAAGCCCTACAAAAATTATTAATGTTATGATTTGAGAATAATTAAAATATTTGATGAACTGCAACATCAAGTTGATCCTTCTTATCAAAAGAAGTTTGATAAACACAAATAAATGCAAAAAGAAATGTTTGATGATTTAAAATTTTAAACTCATAAATTTTGATATTGTTTTTTTATATCTGAAATCTTTTTCGAAGCCTTAAATATGCTATAGTTATGGTAGAAGCGATGAAACAAGTATAAAAAATAATGTCAAAATTTTGATTGCAGAAAGAGGTACATTTCCTTAAATTCTTTTTCTTGTTTTCTTATAGGAATGTTTATCTTTGCTACAGTCATAGCTTCAAAATTCGTGCGTCAGCGAAAAACAGTTGAAGATGTGTATCTCAATGTATTACAAGCTTCTATACGATTTTTTTTTTCTTTTTTTTTAAGAAAGATCGGTTTATTAATATAAATAAACAAAAGAAAACAAGCAAATGGCCCTAAGCAAAGATTCATAATGTATATACATTAAGCAGCTTTGTTTTTCCTAAGACCCTATGTTTTGCGGGTTTATCAAAATCGTATATCTTCAACGCTCCTGGAGCGGCTTGGGATGTCCAGTTGTACTTATCGGTTACATTAATTAACACTCGAGAATTTGTGACGCGCTCATAAGACAAAAACTAGTCAAGCATTTTCCTGAACAATACAATGCTTTTGGTGCGCTAGGCAAACAGGAGTTTCTCACTCCGTGAACAATATTTCTGAATAGTTTTTGGGGTAGATGGGCAAAACAAGGTACCTAGGCTAGGCTACATATTTAATATACCGTGCTCTGGTGATAGTTTTAATAACTTTGTTACTAAAGTATTATATTTCCATCATATTTTGTTTCATTTCATTAGTATTAACCATACTTTTCGAATATTTATTATATAACCGATATTTGAACATCCAGTTACAACATTCAGAGAATTTTGATGTAGTAGGGGCAAGTTAACATGTAATGATTACTCAGGGGTGGATCCTGGGGGGCTGGCATGTCCTGACCGCAAGTTCGTAAGGAGCAATGGGTCGAAAAACCCCTTTGGATTTCATTTAGTTAAATTGGAACCGCAATTATCCCGCCAGGGTACATGCCAAAGTTTTGGAGTGAAGAATTGGCGTGGCTTCATTCGTGGAGTGGTGGGGATAGAAGACGGGACGAGTGAAGTTTCATGGGGAAAGGTCCTCTCCTTTGGCAACGTCAATAGGTAAAGTAACTCTACTCGTAGGGAACAGTTGAGTGCATTCATTTCTACTGAACTAATGGAAAGGTGTACTGGGGTGATTTTTTCAGGCTGAATATATTTTTCATGTTTTTTTCTAAGAGCAAATCTCGAATTTGTAGCTGGAAGGATACAGCATTTACAATTAATAGCGACAAAGACCGCACTGCCTTTCCATCAAACAGTTCGTGGTAACGAACTGAATTAAGGAGCGACCCGGCTCAATAGTAACCGAAACTCTGAAATCGAAACTTTTATATCAATATATACATCAAAAGAATCAGACTTTCATGATTTTAAATATGATTATGATTTACAATACATAAGTTTCATCAGGTTTAGTTTTACCCATCAAAAGTTCAGAGCTTGAAAAAATGTGCCTTATTTTCGAAAAAATGGGGAAACACCCACTAAAAATCATAGAATCTTAATAAAAATCACACCATCAGATTCAGCGTATCACAAAATCATACTGTAGAGGTTTCAAGCTTCTATCTGCAAAAATGCGGAATTTTGTTTTTTTTTGCCAGAAGAAAGATCACGGATGCGTGTTTATTTGTTTGTTTTTCGTTTTTTTTTTGCAGGGGTGATTGTATCGGCCCGGTCGTCTTAGAATATCACTAGAGGGCTCATTAAAGGAAATTAAAACTTCTATTGCCCTTTTTAAGTGACCAAAAACTTTCGAGGGCAACTAGGCCTCCTCCCACACCGCTTTCTTCTCAAAATCGTCCGATCAAAACTTTGAGAAACCCATTTAGCCAAAAAAAAGTAAAATAAATATACGATTTTCGTTTTAGTTATTTATGTACGGTGAGCCAAAATCAAAGCCTGCATTAATTCAAAAATGTCCAAAAATCAAATATAAAAAAAACAAGTTGCGTAAAGAGCGGAGTATTGAGTAGGAGACAGCGCCTTTAATATACGGAATAATTTCTGTTCATTTTAAGTTTTAATATTGCTCCTTACTTTCCAGAAAAAAAAACATTATTTTTTTTTATTTAATATCAAACAAACATAACTAAGAAACAATAGGGAAATTTCTCAATACAGTGGAATTCAATTCAGAGAATGCTTCGGCCCTATGTTTGAGGGCTGTCTTCAGCACAAGTACAACACCAATATATATATATATATATATATATATATATATATATATATATATATATATATATATATATATATATATATATATATAACTTTTTTAACTTTTTAAAATAGCCTTAGCATCCTTACTTCAACAAAATTCGCACAGGACTTCTTTCCTGGTTACGGCTAGGATTCGCTCCTAGCTTTTGATGGGTTTCATCACAGTTTATCTATCAATATTGACCTTCCTTTCAAGGTCTATTGAATAAAGCATTTCTATTTTTTTATTAGATAGAAAAAAAGCAAGTTTTTTTAATGAAAGTAAATAACAGCGCTAAATCTAAAACTACCACGAATTATTCTGTATATTAGGAATGGTAACACAACCTACCCCCCCCCCCCCTGAATAAACTAAAGTTTTGTTTTATAAATGATACCAAACATAATTTGTAAGGTTTAAGCAATGATACCCAACAAACCTATGTTTGTTGGGTATCAAGTATTGTGATATGGTTTATGGAATTTTTCTAATCTTCCCTAAGGGATGTTAATCATCTCTCCGATATACTCAAATACCCCTATTTGTGACGATAAATATTTTTCTGATTTGGTTATTGTGCTACGCAGCATTAATTCTACTGGAGGGCGGAAGCTGAGAATAGCGTTTCACCCAGTTTAGCTGTTTTTAAGGACATGTTATTTCGGCTAGGGTTGAATCCTTAAGCATCCAAGATACGGTTAAAAAATCCACAAGCTTCTCTAATTCTGAAATATTTTTCCCATATTGAGAAGGCATCTATGTTTTAAAGGGTGGTTTCCAAAATCACCACGATCTTTTTGCCCAAGAAAAATGCCAACAACTCAAAATTCCCACGGCTCAAAATGCCCACGACTTAAAATGCCCATGATTGGACAAATTTTAGGTTTCAGTCCTTAATTGGGGATGAGCCGAGGGGTTGATCACTCCCCAAACCCGTGTACACTGGGTGCCGGTGTCAGAAGTCAATGGGAGGGTGCCATGATGGTGCCGACCATCGTGGGGGTGTGAAGGGATGGGGAATCTGGAATCTTGAGGCAACTAAACTTTCGAACGGGTGATCGGATCTTAATGAAACTTGATATTTAAAAATACCTCGTGTCTCAGATGTTACACTTCAAGTCCAGAATGGATCCGGCGACTTTGGGGGGAGAACCAGAAATCCTGTGACACACTCACACGCTCATTCCCGGCACCTCCCGTCACCCACCCGGCACCTTCCAGTTTTTTCAGTTTTTACCCTGTCTAAGATGAAATGTCACCCTCCCAGCGCCTTCCGGCACCGGCACTCGGTGTACACGGGTTTTGGGAGTGAGTAACCCCTCGTCTCATCCCCAATTAAGGACTAAAGCCTAAAATTTATCCAATTGTGGGCATTTTGAGTCACGGGCATTATGAGCCGTAGGCATTTAGAGTCGTGGGCGTTTTTAGTTGTTGGCATTTTGAGTCGTGGGTATTTTGAGTATTAGCCGTTTTAAACTATTTATCCTTAATTATAGAATAAAACGTGCCTTGATGGAGTATGAATCAGCACACCCTAATATGTTATATCCCATTCTTCTGTCATTTCGTTCCACCTCCGTAAATGATCCGCCACTGCTTTCTAAGGAACGAAAATACAGTCGTGTGAAATTATTGCTTTACTAACGATTAGACAACTTTTGAACAGAGTATTGACCAATATTCCCCCTCTTCCCTCCTTCACCTTTCTACGTCTGGCTTCATATTAAAAGTCTTTTTCCCTTTACTAAAAAGGTAATTATAAAGACGTAACAGTTTAACGATGAGAATTTATTTGATTTGTTTTGTCTCCCTGACGTGAGGCGCGTTGACAAAATGAATTCAATATTTAGGCGGAAAGCCAAGGGAGAATATCAGATGCGGAAGCTATTTTGAAACTAGTTTCCTCGCACAGCAACAAATGCCATTATGTCATGCTTGAATTCATATTTTGAAAGGTTCTAAAAGGGGAATCGTTTCCGAGCAAAGTATACCAGTTACTGGCTACTGCATCTGAAGTGTAGTCAGCAGGGTTAGCATGGATTTCTCGATACAATTAAATTAAAAAGTCACAATTGAAATTAAAGTCCTGAAAGCATTGCCTTTTACTTACGATGTTCAAAATTACTGGACAAAAATTACATTTAAGGAAAAATTCTATACAGCTTCTGCGAGAAACAGCCGACAATACAATAATCAAAAACGGAACTAAGGCCTAGAGACATATACCTGTTTTCAATTAATTGATCAAATACCAAAATTTTTAAAGTAAAAACAAGGAACTAGCCGTCGATAAGTCGGGCCGTGACGAGTCATGAGTCCCTAAAATGAAGAAGTCAGCAGTTTGGTAGCAAGACTTCATACACAGAATGGAAGCTGGTTTAGGTACTATGTTTTATACGTCACTCACTTAAGGGCTTCATTTAATTAGAACCTGTTTCTTTGACGCTTGATTCTAATAAAATATCACAAAATATGATGAGAATATAATCCTTTAAAAACAAATTTAGGGTATATATTTGCATATTAGGGGAGGGGGTGTTAGTAAAGTGTAGCGTCTCTGCATGCAAAGTGCGTTAGCTACAACCATTCTACATGTTATGACGTAAAAATTGTTTTATAACTTCAAACCGTCCAAATACTATACCCCTCCCCCAATGTGCAAATATATAGCCCAAATTATATATTTTCCATCTATTCTGTCACTTGTCTTCATTTTTTCCTTCGCTAAGCTGAAAGAAACTAACGATGAAGCCTGTTTGTTCTCGAGTGTTAAACAACGTAAATTTGAATGAGTAGCATTTAATACACAAGTACCCGGGCATTTCTAACAAGTGGAAGAAATTCAATTTTGACAAGGTAGACGCACCTTAGAGCAATTTTTCATTGCTAAAATTCTTCTAGTTCCGCATGCTACAATCAACAAATACGATCTTAACTCTTCTTAAAATTCTTCCGTCGTTGTACATATCAAACAGTTCGTGGTAACGAACTGTAGTAAGGAGCGACCCGGCTCAATAGTGAACGAAACTCTAAAAGACGGAATTTCGATGCTAAAAGATACATCAAAAGAATCAAGTTTTTATGCTGATTTTAAATATATAAGTTTCATAAAATTTAGTCTTTGTCATCAAAAGTTACGAGCCTGAGGAAATTTACCTTACTTTGGAAAATAGGGGAAAACACTCCCTAAAAGCCATAGGATCTTAACGAAAATCACACCATCCTATTCAGCGTATCAGAAAACCCCATAAAAAATTTTAAGGTCCAATCTACAAAAATATGGAAATTCGTATCTTTTGCCAGAAGACAGAATGGTCACGGGTGCGAGTTTATTTATTTGTTTTTTTTTTGTTTTTTTTTTTCCCAGGGGTCATCGTATCGACCAAGTGGTCCTAGAGTGTTTCAAGAGGGCTCATTCTAACGGAAATGAAAAAGTTCTAGTGCCCTTTTTAAGTGACCAAAAAAATTGGAGGGCACCTAGGCCCCCTCCCAAGCTCATTTTTTCCCAAAGTCAACGGATCAAAACCTTGAGATAGCCATTTTGTTCCGCATAGTCGAAAACCATAATAACTATGTCTTTGGAGATGATTTACTCCCCCACAGTCCCTGGGGGAGGGGCTGCAAGTTACAAACGTTGACCAATGTTTACATACAGTAATGGTTATTGGGAAGTGTACCGACGTTTTCAGGGGGATTTTTTTGGTGTGGGTGTGGGGCTGAGGGGAGAGGGCTATGTGGGAGGATCTTTCCTTGGAAGAATATTTCATGGGGGAAGAGAAATTCAATGAAAAGGGCACAGGATTTTCAGGCATTACTATTAAAAAAACAATGAAAATATAAACATGAAAAAGTTTTTTTCAATTTAAAGTAAGGAATAGCTTTAAAACTTAAAAAGAACAGAGATTATTACACATATGAGGGGTTCTAAAAACACTTTAGCATAAAGAGCGAGGTATGTAGGAGGAGATAAATACTTCGCTCTTTATGCTAAACTATTTTTAGTAATTTCAACTAAGTATTCTACGGCCTGTCTGATTCAGGAATCATTCTTAAAGAATTGGGACAAAACTTAGGACTTAGTGTTAAGAGCGAGGTATTAACGAGAGTACAAACCCCCTCATATATAATTAAAAATATAAGAATATAAAAGTTTGTTACGTAAGTTAATTCTTAAGTTACGTATATTTTTTACTAATAAAGCGCTCGCTAAAATTTAAAAGTTCTAGTTGCCTTTTTAAGTAACCGAAAAATTGGAGGGCGACTCGGCCTCCTCCCCCACTCCTTATTTCACAAAATCGTCTGATCAAAACTAAGAGAAAGACATTTAGCCAAAAAAAGAAAAATTATTCAAATTTCATTTTAATAATTTATGTACGGAGAGCCAAAATCAAACCTGCCTTAATTGAAAAACATTCAGAAATTAAATAAAAAAACTAGTTTTTTTAACTGAAAGTAAGGAGCGACATTAAAACTTAAAACGAATAGAAATTACTCCGTATACCGTATATGAAATGGGTTGTCCCCTCCACAATCCCTCGCTCTTGACGCTAAAGTTTGACTCTTTGCCACAATTCTACTTTTTAAAAAAATTAAAAACTTTAGCGTAAAGCGCGAGGGATTGCGGAGGGGACAACCCATTTCATATACGGAGTAATTTCTGTTCGTTTTAAGTTTTAATGTCGCTCCTTACTTTTGGTTAAAAAAACTAGTTTTTTTTTATTTAATAAGGAAGAAAAAAGACTGTGTTGCCATCGATAATGCCCGTCAATTCAATTGACGGGTGTAGCGAGGCATAGCAAAAGCTATTTTTGAAAATTAAGAGGTCAAAATTGTCTTCTTTTTTCAATGAAGGTATAGGGATATCAAAACTGGCGTGGGGCACGCAGGGACGGATCTAAACCTGACGGCTCCCTAGGGAAAATGATATTTGGTGGCCCTATATCACGAAATCCACAATAGCTTTCAAATATGGGTATTTTATTTCTGTAAAAAATATATTTCTTGATTGTGCTTTTATTCAATTATTTTTTATTCTTAATATAGTTTATTTGTGTACATCCTAAAATATAGAGCTTGGTTCAAGAAAAAATTTTAAGACTCCATGTAACAACACTTTTTTGGTGACACAGACAATTTACACGTACAATTTAAATTACGTATAATCAATAATACAATCTTAGGAAAGCTTCGAAACCATTTCATGTTATATGTTTAATATACTAAGGCTTGCCAATTGCTGCTCAGCCCTATTGTTTCAAAGATAGTTCTTGATTGCCCTTTAATTTGATAAAGCTTCTTTCATTAGAAGCAACTAATATATGCAGAGTTAAATACATCTTCAGGGCAATTATTACGTTCCGATAGGCATCTTGTAGCCTGTGTTGGTATATAGCGGATAAAAGATTATGCGGTAACAACTTCAACTGAACCTAATTATTTTTATTTTTGATTTTCAACCTCCTTTTTTTTTCTCTCCTAAATATAAGTGAAGAAAATAATTTTTATAATACTTCTAAAATAATTATACTGAAAATATTTTCCTATGATGTCCAACTCTAGATATTACAGTAATGAGCTTTTATTTCCCTGAATGTGCAATATCACTGAATAGCAGCATTCATTTTTGTTTTAAATTAAAATTATTATTTGGTGTATATATTTGCTTTTTTATAACTTTTTCTGAATATATGGTTACATCTTCACGAGCACATATTTGGGAATATTTTCCCGGAGATAGGAAATTTCAAAAACATTAACTAAATGAAGTATATACATAAAAAAAAGAAATTATAGGAAAATTTCGGTTGGAAAGTCCCCGTTCATCTCTGTAATTGAAGTCTTGAGGAAGTCATCCAGGTCTCCTTCCAAGATGCTCAATTCCCACAAAATTAAATAGATTTTGGATTCTTGTCATATACGAGTATTCTATCGCTTTTTCACCAGTTCAAGCCCCAAGGAACTAGTTCCTTTAAAACCCCACCCCACCGTCCAAGAAGCACAATTTTGGCCAATATCTCTGTTGTATTTTTACGGGCAGTGCGACAGTGACAATTAAAAGTGGGACACATCCCATTTTAGTCAAAAGTGAGTTATGTATGTGTCAACTCAGGACGAGAAATCGAACGGTGGAGTCAAAATTGACCTATCTTTTACTGTTACGAAAATAAAAAGAAACATACGTCTGTGTTGACAGAAGAAGGTCATCTTATGGGGCTATAACATGGGACCTGACATTTATCCCTTTTTTGCTAAGAAAAAGGAGACATATACCAAAAAATGGATTAATTTTGAATTCCCTCGGAATTCTTTTGAAAGAAGAGGATTATCTTATCTATAGGAAATAGGAGACATACACTATAAAATGGAATAATTCTGAATTCCCTCACCCTTCGAAGCGGCAGCAGCAGACATTTTGTTTTTGTTATTTGGCTCTCCTGTAAAGTAATGTCACACTTTTAGTTAGCACGGCCAAGTACTAAAGGTGGATCTAGAACAATATCTTGGGGTGGAGGGTAATGTGACAGGGGCGACAATAATGGAATAAATTGACAATTTAATTTAAAAAAAGGTAAAACAAGAGAAAAAATTAAATGAGGGAGCAAGAAAAGTCGTAGGGACATGGTCCTTTCCACTCCTGCCTCTAGTCAGTGGTACGGTCTACAGTCGCATTGGCTAATGTTTGAAGGGGGGAGGGTCAACAAAGATACAAATTTTGTGACAATGCTTGTGCCTAATGACGGGGATAAGATCAGCTGTGATATTTAAAAGGGTGACACATGCGATTTTGATCGAAAATGAGTTATGTATATGTCGGTGATAAACCCAGCACGAGGAATTAAATAATGCAGTCGGAATTGCCCCATCTCGTACCGTTAGGGAAATAAAAAAAGACATTCCATTAAGTGAGGTATGTCTCCTTTTTTTTATTAGGTCTTGTTACAATTCAAAATGACAGAAGACGATTAGCTTATGGAGCTATGATATTAAGACTTGACGCTTATCTCCTTTTTTTGTCAAGGAAAGGATAGCCATTCACCATAAAATAGAATAACTTTGAATTCGCTCGGAATACTTGAACTTAATAAATACAACAGAAAAAACAGACACTTAAGTATTATACGAGAAACACTCGAGACATTTCCCAGTTTTCCCTGCCGATTAGTTTGCAATGTATAGTAATAGAACATAGTGTCTGACCGTGACAAATTTGGAAACACATCTGGCTATATATTTACACATTAGGGGTGTGGGGGTAAAGTATAGCATATATTAAATACGGAACATAAACAAACCTATTCTAACCTAACCAAACCAAAATACTAGCTAAAGTTTTAATTAAAATATAGCTATCGATGGTCAGACACAATATTCTATCACTATGCATTGCAAACTAACCGGGATGAAAACTAGGTAATGCCTCGATTGTTTCTCGTATAATACTTAAGTACCTAAAAAACAATAAAAAGTTGGTTCAGAATATGTTCCCTTTACCTCCATTAGCCTCAGCCTTCAGAGCGACCTCAGTCTACAAACTTCTTTACGTTTTTTGACTCTCCTGAAAAGTTAAAAAAATTGTGTGTCACCCTTTTAATTAGCACGGCCGAGATGCTTCAACCGAAAAATTACTGTACAACACCACTTCTGCAATAGAACAATTTTGCTTGTAGCAGATGTATTTTTGAGATTTAAGGCAGAGGCGTCATTTGGACCAAATCTTGGGGTGGGCATAAACTCCATCTTGCCCCCCCCCCGACTCACTTCGTGTCGCGTAATCATCTAGGAAATGGGCATTTGACAGAACTTGAGAATTTTATTATGTATCTTACCTTCTTTCAAAGTTTACAATAAATAATAGCAAATAGCGTAATTACCCCAAGGGTCGTCAAGTAATTACGCTCTTTGGTTAATAGGCGTGCAGTAATTTCAAATCAATTGGACAGAATGGATTATGTTGGACATAATGGATTATTATGGCTGGCAAAGGGCCCTTTGTGATGGAAGCTTTGCCCCCCCCCTGGAAAATCTGAGGTGGGCATTTGCCCACCCCTGACCCCCCCCCCCCCCCAAATGGCGCCTCTGATTTAAGGTAGGCCTACCCATAATAGGTAAATCCTTTGATCTCACTCTAATACTTTAGGTTTTTTTTTATTCTCCTCCGCCATACCTCTACCTCAACAATAACCAAAAATAAAGTAACATGCGAGCATAAGAAGTTAACTGACAAATTTAGGTCAGGAATCTATCCAATTGCTGAAAAATCTCGAACTTCAAAATATAATTTATCCTCGTCTTGGATTCACCATGCAATGGATTACTTTATCCAGATTTTTAAAAGTCTTGTTCTTAAATGTACGCTTAAAAACTTTCGTGTTATTGAACAGAAAATTCCATCAACTGAAAAAGTTTGTACAACTATTAAATACAGTGCACTATACTATAATGTTTGCTTGACGACAAAACCTAATGTCTAGTAGAATGCTAAAGTTTGTCAAAATAGTTTAGTAAATGCTATATAAACTTTGTAAACCTTTTAACAATTAAAGTCTGTAGTCAAGTAATTAACTTACCGATTACTTTTGGAGAATGATGCGCATCAATATAATTCTGAATATTACACTGGGCCTTCAGGTTGTTTGCAACACAATCTGAAGAAAACTGACTCTTCGCAAAATTGAAATTTGTAACTCATGTTAGTGTCTTGTATATCATTAGAAGGCGAATACAAAATTTTTAGCTTGATTATATCTTATGAAAACAGTAAATAAATGAATTGGTGGAATTAACGGAAATCCTATTAGTTTAAACTGGCCAATCGGGGTTAAAATCGTTTTCACCCAGGAACAGAACAGAAGAAACTGAATTTGTTTGGTCCGACATGGGTTTAAAATGTGGCGTCGTTATCGTTAGTACATAAAAAAGCTTGGGAAAATCTAGTTCCAGCATGTGATTGTGATTTTTTTTTCTACCATACTCTAAAACATGAAATTTGACCCTGCTAATTAAAATCACCCACTCTACAAGTGAGCTATAGCCTATACTGGTTTATTGATCAGGGCTGCCAAATTTTTTTAAGGAGTGTGTCATATTTTTTCCGAAAATTTGCTTTTTGTGTCATCTCAGATTCCATAATGTGTCATATTTTTTGCTACAAGTGGTATCATATTTAATTGTCAAATCTTCATTTAGAGTTTTGAATATGTAATCTTTTCCAAATCAGTTCAAAAAGGAGTAAACTTAACCTTATCCTATTATCTTGGGATCATGACCTTTTTGTGACGTCATGAAAGAAATAGAAACAATCGATTAAATTAATGTTACACACTATAAATTTGTGTCTTGGCGGCCAACGAGGCAATTTTACATTTATAAAAGTCTTAGGGACAATCAATTCCGACAGCAAATTGAAAATAGACTTTTCGTATGACGTCGTAATCGTAATCGGCTCTATACATAATCGGCTTTATTGGCTAAGCTTTTTATTAACTCAATATGTAAGCCATTCAACCAGCTTCAATCTAGTATTTTTGTCATATTTTTTGGTGCCTTTTTAGGCCAGATGGATTATTCTGAAGGAAAGACATCTCTGGAAATTTGTAATCTTGTCCGAGGTTGGATACCCCTCCTGTACTCCTAAAAATGGGAGTTGCTGCTTATGTGCACAGCTTTGGTAAACTGCCTGCTGTTTAATTTTTACTATTATGTACGTACCAGTTGGCTACATCAAATACTCAATAAAGAAGCCAATTAAGTTCCTAGGTTCTTCAGTCATTTTACAATTAGAAATTTCTCTTTCAACGATCTTCTTACAATTAAAAATTTTCTTTGAATGATTTTATTAAATACCTGTGTCGTGGTCGTCATTTATATTCCCTGTGTTCCGGTCGTCATTTGTGTCCCGGTATCCCAGTCTGTAATTTCTCTTTGAGTGTCCCGGTCGTCATTTATATTCCCTCTGTCCCGGTCGTCATTTGTGTCCCGGTCTGTAATTTCTCTTTGAGTGTTTTTTCTTTTTAGTTTTTTACCTTTTTTGTTTTTGAGTTTTCTTTTCTTCTTTATTTTTCAGCGTCACTATGAAATACATATCGCCGAACTTTTTTTTAAAAACTAAAATCTGGTAGGCATTGATGACCTTATCCAAGTGAAAATCCCAAACCCAATCATCATCGCTATCATTTTCAGTTTTGACATGTTTTGACTCTCGCTGTCCAGGTGGATTTTCATATAACTGCGCGGTTTTGCGTTCTTTAGCCGCAAGCCTGTTTTCTTGCTGTTCTTGTGATTCCTCGGCACGCTTTCTTTTCTTACTTTCTCTATCAGCCGCAAGCCTGCTTTCTTGCTGTTCTTGTGATTCCTCGGCACGCTTTCTTTTCTAACTTTCTCTATCAGCCGCAAGTTTTTTGGCATAGACTCTTTGAGCAGCTTCCTCGGCTGTTGCCATTGTAGGTTCTTCAGTCCATGATCTTCTTACAATTAAAAATTTGTCCTTGAACGATTTTCTTAAATACTTTTAATGACGTCATCATCATAACAAACATGACGACATGATGACATGACGTCACTCGACAGACATAACACATAGACAACTTATCTATCTATCTATCTATCTATATATATAAAAATAAGTTGTCAGTGTGTCGAGTGACGTCACTGTCCGCATATGACGTCTGAATTATTTCATCACATACCAATTCAAAAACGAATGTATTCAAGCCGAAGTAGCTCAGTTATATAACTACCTGTGTTGGCGCAGTGGGTTTGACCTTAGCGTGGTAATACAGGACCCAGAGATCGAACCATGCTGCAGGAATGCACTACAGGGTCGACGCAGGGACCTTAGTAGTCAAGAAGCGTCGTTAATCCGATACAAATACAAATACAGTAGCTCAGTTGGTAAAGCGTTATGTTCCAGGTTCTACGTCCGAGAGGTTCGAACCTTGGCTTTAGCATTAATACAAAAGAAGAAAAAAAAACTAAAAAAGATACAAACTACAAAAAAAAACTAAAAAGAAAATACTAAAAAAAACTTAAAAACTTAAAAACTAAAAAAAGGTAAAAAACTGAAACTAAAAACTAAAAAAAAACTAAAAAAAACTAAAAAAAGGTAAAAAACTAAAAACTAAAAAAGAAAAAAACTAAAAAAACTAGAAAAAGGGTAAAAACAGCAAAAAACTAAAAAGAAAAAAAAACAACTAAAAACTGAAAAAGAAAAAACAACTAAAAAACTGAAAAATAAAGGAGAAAAAGAAAATTAAAAAAAATAAAATTAAAAAAAGGTAATTAAACTTTTTTTAATTTTTAATTAAAAAAGGTAAAAACTACAAAAAAACTAAAAAGTAAAAAGAAAACAAAATAAAAAGCTAAAAAATAGGTAAAAACCAAAAAAAAACTAAAAAGAAAAAAAGGAAAAAAACAAAAAAAATTATTTTATCATATACCAATTCAAAAACGAATGTATATACAGACCAGGACACAGGGAATATAAATTGCGACCGGGACACTCAAAGATAAATTACAGACTGGGACACCGGGACACAAATGACGACTGACGTCATGTTTGTGTGTCGACTGACGTCATGTTTGTCGACTATAAATGACGACTGGGACACAGGGACACATCATCCCCCAGTGCCCGGGGGCACAGGGGGATATATAAATGACGATGGGGACACAGGGAATGTTTGATTAGCAATCACCATCAACAAAGCTCAAGGGCAATCATTAGAATAATGAGGTATAGATCTGAATACGGATTGTTTTTCTCATGGACAATTATATGTTGCATGTTGTAGAGTCGGGAAACCTGACAATCTATTTATAGGTACAGACAATGGGACAGCGAAGAATGGTGTATATTCGCAAGTTTTACGTAGTTAAAAACATATATATATATATATATATATATATATATATATATATATATATATATATATATATATATATACATCTATCTATCTATATTCACAGGTGGAAAACAGGGACACAACTACAATGGCGCGTAACTAATATGGTGCGTAATGACTTACGCACGCGGGGGGGCTTGGGGGGGGGGGGCGCGAAGCGCCCCCAACAACTAGGTGTTGGGGTGGCACGAAGCGCCACCCCTACAGTTAGTCTTCTACACATATAAAAATAAGTTGTCTGTGTGTTATGTCTGTCGAGTGACGTCATGTCATCATGTCATGAAGTTAGTTGTCTTCATGTTTGTTATGACGATGACGTCATTAAAAGTATTTAAGAAAATCGTTCAAAGACAAATTTTTAATTGTAAGAAGATCTTGGACGGAAAAATGTTTAATTGTAAAATGACTAAAGAACCTACAATGGCAACAGCCGAGGAAGCTGCTCAAAGAGTCTATGCCAAAAAACTTACGGCTGAAAGAGAAAGTAAGAAAAGAAAGCGTGCCGAGGAATCACAAGAACAGCAAGAAAACAGGCTTGTGGCTGATAGAGAAAGTAAGAAAAGAAAGCGTGCCGAGGAATCACAAGAACATCAAGAAAACAGACTTGCGGCTAAAGAACGCAAAACCGCGCAGTTAGATGAAAATCCACCTGGACAGCGAGAGTCGAAACATATCAAAACTGAAAATGATGGCGATGATGACTGGGTTTGGGATTTCGACTTGGATAAGGTTATCAATGCCTACCAGATTTTAGTTAAAAAGCAAAGGTTCGGCGATATGTATTTCATATTGACGCTGAAAAATAAAGAAGAAAAAGAAAACTGAAAAAAGGTAAAAAACTAAAAAAAAACACTCAAAGAGAAATTACAGACCGGGAGACAAATGACGACCGGGACAGAGGGAATATAAATGACAACCGGGACGCTCAAAGAGTAATTACAGACTGGGATACCGGGACACAAATGACGACAGGGACACAGGGAATATAAATGACGACCAGGACACAGGTATTTAAGAAAATCGTTCAAAGACAAATTTTTAATTGTAAGAAGATCGTTGAAAGAGAAATTTCTAATTGTAAAATGACTGAAGAACCTACAATGGCAACAGCCGAGGAAGCTGCTCAAAACGAATGTATTCAAGCCGAAGTAGATGAGTTGGTAAAGCGTTATGTTCCAGGTTCTAGGTCCGAAAGGTTCCAGGTTCGAACCTTGGCTTTAGCATTAATACAAAAGAAGAAAAAAAAAAAAACTAAAAAGGTAAAAAGTACAAAAAAACTAAAAAGAAAATACAAAAAAAACTAAAAAAGCTAAAAAACTAAAAAAACTAAAAAATAAAAAAACACTAAAAAAAACTAAAAAAATTTAAAAACTACAAAAAAAAACTGAAAAGAAAAAAAAACTAAAAACTAATAAAAAAACTAAAAACTGAAAAAGAAAAAAAAACTAAAAAAAAGGAAAAAAACTGAAAAATAAAGGAGAAAAAGAAAACTAAAAGCCGGGACACAGGGAATATAAATGACGACCGAGATACTCAAAGAGAAATTACAGACTGGGACACAAATAACGACTGGGAGATATAAATGACGACCGGGACACTCAAAGATAAATTACAGACCGGGACACAGGGAATATAAATGACACAACTACAACGGGGATGCCGGGGGCACAGGGGGATATATAAATGACGACGGGGACACAGGGAATGTTCGATTAGCAATCACCATCAACAAAGCTCAAGGGCAATCATTATAATAATGAGGTATAGATCTGAATACGGATTGTTTTTCCCATGGACAATTTTATGTTGCATGTTCAAGAGTCGGTAAACCTGACAATCTATTTAGATGCACAGACAATGGGACATCGAAGAATGTTGTATAATCGCAAGTTTTACGTAGTTAAAAACATATATATATATCTATAACGAAAAGAGAAATCTTTTTTCTATATTCACAGGTGGGACACAGGGACACAACTACAATGGCACGTAACTAATATGGCGCGTAACGACTTACGCGAGCGGGGGGGGCTTGGGGGGGCGCGAAGCGCCCCCACCAACTAGGTGTTGGGGTGGCACGAAGCACCACCCCAACAGCTAGTTTTTATATATATAGATTTTCGACAGTAGCTTTGGCGTTCTGAAGGGAATAGAGAGGCTATGGACCTATGGTTCCGTTTTAAAGATTATGTTTTAATTAATTAGATTAATTTTATGACGTATTTTTGCAAGCCAGTCACATTCTTACATAAACAAAAAAAATTGAGAAGCAAAATTGCGAAAGAGTGGCAAGCTTGACAACTAGTCACGTGATGTTTTTTCTTTTATCTAGCAGAGGATTGATGATGAAGCAGAATAGCCTGTGTGGGAAGGAAGTTTGTGGTATAGGATGAGAAGATCTAGGTGCTCAAATAAATTCCCTGTGACCCAACCACCATTACTGCCGGGGCCCTCGCCAACCTTCCCCCCTAATGTGCAAATACACAGCCCAAATTACATGTATCCTATTTATCTTCCAAACATCTCAACTGTTCCGACCCCATACTCTGTAGGGGAGACCGGGGTTACCTTGGACAATGGGCTAATCTGGACAAGCCATTTACTTCGAACAACCATATATATCGGTGTGTAAAAAATCATGAAATAGCGTTCTTTATTTTTGTACTATGGAAGCTCATTCAGAAAGTAAATAGTTTTACCGTTTCTAAAAAAACAGTACAAAAATAATTTATGAGGTAAGTCACTATTGGTATCAAAATTCCGTGAGTTTTGGTTACTATTGAGCCGGGTCTCTCTTTACTACAGTTCGTTGGCACGAACTCTTTGAAAGCCTAGATTCAAATTTTGACCTGATTGTTTTGGTTCTGATGAATCTAATTATTAGTGATTTAAGAAATAAGAAAGAAGGTAAAAGAGAGAAAAAACAAATTAGGTTGCCAAAAAATTTTGAGAGGGGCTTGCAGTCTCCTTGGATAAGGCCCGGCTTATAGACTGGGAAAATACCAATTAAACTATTTTTTACCTTCATTTTTCAGAAAAGGAGCAAAAAACTAAGACTTTCAGTTTAATACTCCTATGAAGATTGACTTATCAAAGACAACTTATCATATTACAACCTATATTCAAATTTTGACCTCATTGTTTTGGGTTCTGATGAATCTAATTATAAGTAATTTTATTATGTATGAAAATTTCAAAGGACCCATCTTGTATATTTTCCTATTAATGATGTGTTTTTTTGTAAAGAAGTAAAAACTTATGGGACTTTTTAATCTCATCTGGCAAAATCGGGAGCATAATAAATCTTAAGCGCATTGACAATTCCCATTATTATTTTAAAACACAGGTTCTGGTTCAAAATGTTTGACGAGAACCTTATAAATCACAACAAATAAGAACCTTATTTTACATTTGTTTTTTCATAGGTATATACTTTGGGGGTGATACCTAGCACGAGGATACCATTGGAAATTTATGGTAGGCACGTCACTTGCTTGGGTAATTTTTGGTAATTTAAAGTGCCGAAACCCTATAGGCAAGTGCGTATTCTCCTGAGGAGCCCTTGTGTTGGGTTGTCGCCTCTGAATTATTTGCCTTTTTTACTGTTTTTAACATTTGGTAAATGACGACTTATACTTACTTACGACACGACTGCCTGTCCATGGATTATTCTTTGTGGTTGATTGTGTATGGCTATGCTGTTTGACCTATGTCATTGAATGGATGAGTAGGGTTAAGGCCTCATTCAAATACTGATCTATATTAATTACTAAAGTAGGAAAACATTCTTCCTTTCTCCTTCTGTCTTTCTTGTTTGTTTATATGTTGTTGTTTTTTTGTTTTAATTCTGTGTTTGTTCTGTTGCATTGGTGATTTCTTTTATCATTATAATCCGAAACGAACGGAAATTACAATAACTAAACGATTCAAACTCACCAGAACATAATTTTCACTTTCCTCAAAACAGTACTTGTTTCTAGCTATTTGTATTTATTTCTGTTTTTATTATCTGTCTCGTGATACCGAAGGAAAGGAAAAAAAAATCATCATCTTCGCTTAGAAGTAGAATAGCCCAGTGGTTCCCAACCTTTTTCGGTCCGCGTACCCCTAGTCAAGGCCCAAAAAGTTTGCGTACCCCTTTCTTGAGAATCGTTGTTTTACTTTTTTCTTAACTAAAATCAGATTTTCAAAAACACGAGATTTATTGTCCAATATGACGGTGCTTAAATGTACGTACAAAATCAATGAGAAACTTGAGGCTGCTTTTTTGCTAAAATATTATCAAATCTTGGCTCGATGTCACTAACGGCAATTATAAGGTCATTTTGTACACTCAGTCTGTTTCTGTGTTTGGTTTTGATCAATGACATTGCCGAAAATGATACTTCACAAAGGTAAGTGGATCCGAATGGTAACAAAGCAGACATGGCGATTTCACTTAGTTCCTTGTATTCTCCTTTCACCTCCAGCCAAAACTGGGAAACAGTTACATTTTGGAATTTCAGTTCTAAGGCGCGATCACTGGCAAGTTCGATCAGATTCTCTGTAAGCTTGTCACTAAGACCGGAGCTTGAGGTCACGTCTTCAACAAATGGATTTTGGATCCAATCCTGCGTTCTATCTTGGTTCATAATCGATGGGAAATATGACACAAGTTCATCTCGCAACTTTGTCAGATGCTCCCGAATACAATCACAGATTGTGTTGAGGTTATCAATTTCACTATCGTCCGCAAACTTGTCAAGGGTCGGGAAGACACTAACGCTGTTTCTTTGAACCTTTTTAAGCCAGAACTCCAATTTCTTGATGAAAGCACACATCTTCGAATTCAGGGAGAGTTCGTTCGTCCGGAAACCTTGCATTGACAGATTCAAGTCATTCAGTTTGTCGAAAATATCCACAAGATAGGCCAGCCTGCAGACCCAGTCCTGGTTTTCAAAAATTGAACTGAATGCAGATTTTTGCTCCAGAAGAAACATATGAACTTCTTGTCGAAGCTCGAAAAGTCTGTTTAAAATCTTCCCACGAGACAACCAGCGAACTTCTGTGTGCAGAAGTAAATGTTGATGTTCTGAACCCATCTCTTGGCACAGCAACTTGAACATTCTTGAGTTCAGTGGTCGGGCTTTGATGAAGCTGATCACTTTTACAGCCTCGTTGAGGGTCTCGTGCAGATGTGCGTTCATCCTTTTCGATGCAAGAGCTTGCCTGTGAATGATGCAGTGCAACCACTTCACCTTTGGATTTTTCTTCCTTATCCAGGCCATGAGCCCATTATTCTTCCCTGTTAGGGCGGCAGCTCCATCACTGCAAACTGATAGACACCAGTCCCACAAGATGCCCCCTTCTGCGAAGAATTTGTCAATCACCTTGAATAGTTCTTCTCCTGTTGTTCTTGACTGTAGGTTTTGACAAAACAGAATATTTTCTCTTATGTCAGAACAATCTTGATATCGAACAAAAACGATCACCTGGGCTTCACCTGACACATCCGTGCTTTCGTCAAGCTGTAACGCAAACATCTTCGTCAACTTTATTTGCTCAATAACCTGCATGACAATATCGCTTGCAATGTCTTCTATCCTTCTTGAAATGGTATTGTTCGACACAGGTATAGACTGAAGGGCAGTAGCAGTTTTCGTGTCAAACATTATTTCACTGACTTTCACTAGTGCTGGTAATATCAGACATTCGGCGATGGTGTGCGGTTTTTTCTGTTTCGCAACTAAATATGAAACAGCATACGAAGCCCGGAGAGCCTTTGAAGAAACTGATGCCACTTTTGCAATTTCCAAACAGTTACTAGCGAATGCTTCTTGTTTAAGCTTGAAAAACTCTATGAGCTTACCGACATGAGAAGGGTGCACAGTACTGAGATGCCGGTTCATATGCGCAGGTTTCATGGAACTGTTGGCCAAGACTTGACCACAAAGAACGCACTGTGCATTCACTGGATCAGACTTTGTCGCACTAAATCCGAGCCCTAGGTATTCTTACAAATATCGACGCACTTTGACCGATGATTCGTCATATTTCTTCTTCTTAGGTGCAGGTTCAGAGTTTTGGGTACCATCATTCGGCTTCTTGTTATTCCTGATCAGGAATCTATCCATCTTTGTTTGCAACCACAATTCACGAACTTCGTGTTTCAACAGATGACAAGATACTGAACTCGCTGAGTTTAAATCGAGACCTTACGGCTATGGAGAAAAATTAGCGGGTTACTGAAAGCGAAAGTTTTGAAAATGAGTCTGAAATTACGTACAATGGGTTATGTTATCTGATTTTGAGGGAAATGTTGGAACTGAGTCAGAAACAAGTTTTAAAGATGTAGACTAAATTAATTTTAGGACCTTCGCGTACCCCCTGCGAGGGTTTCGCGTACCCCCTGGGGTACGCGTACCACCGGTTGGGAACCACTGGAATAGCCAATGCCCAGGTTGTGTTCTTACAGCTGAAAAAGTTTGCAAGAATAAAGATAAGTGTACAAACGTCTGTCCATACAGGAGAGACTATGTTGAAGCATGTTTGAGTACTTACATGTTATCCAGAACACACTCAGGATATTTGCTCTGTTGAATCTAAGAAAAACCGGTTTGCGTGTCTGCAATCGGTAATAATTAGCTTAGTCTGAGTGAGGAAAACTACGATTAAGCTACGGTTAGGTATTTAATATAATGCGTTTTGACAGGCCTGCTTTCCATAATTCTTTGTCGTAATTTTGTTTCTGAACTGTTATATTTTCATCATATTTTAGAATATTTCATTATGCTTAAAAAAACTTCTCGAGTGTGTTCTGGATAATATGTAAGCACTGTTTTTTGTTATGAATTTATTCATTGAATAAATTGATTGTTTGATTGAAAAAAATACTAGAAAATTAGAAGCTGCAGTGATGCTGGTTGTCCAGTATGGTTCTTAATCGTGGGCGCTAAGAAAGATGGTATAGGATTTGCTAGATATTTTCCAGAGAAATTGTATACGGATTGTTTTGGGTTCCCAACTAGCTGACTATACCTACAATAGTGGGCTGTAAAAAACACATGGTTCTATCCCACTTTCTAGGGTTAGGGTAAGAGAAAAGTTGAGATGGGTGGTTCCCTAAATCACCACGATCTTTTTTCCCACGCTCACAATGCCCACGATTGTATAAATTTTAGGTTTCAGTCCTTTATTGGGAATGAGACGAGGGGTTGCTCACTCCTCAAACACGTGTACACCGGGCACGGGAGCCAGGAGGCGCTGGTAGGATGCTGGGAGAATGCCATCTCATCCTAGACAGGGTAAAAACTGACAAAAGTGGAAGGTGACGGGAGGTGCCGGGAATGAGTGTATACCGGGTGCCGGGAGGGAAGAACCCAGCGTGCCGAGCCGGGGAGAATTTCCAAGAGATTGAATCTAGTTCAGCATTGTGGATTGACATAAGATGTGTATTATGAGTGGGAGATGGTAACGTCGGCAATGAAGGAGGGGGGGGGGGAATTAACGCCAGGTATTTCTTCTCACTCAATTGGACTATCTGTCTTGGCTTTTTCTACAATTAGCCATGACTTGATGCCCATAACTATTCCCTTTTAATTCAATTTTGAGTTGTGGGCATTTTGAGTTGTTGGCATTTTTCGTAGGCATTGTGATCGTGGGCATTTTGAGTGTTAGACATTGAGATGACTAGTCCACGCTCTTTGGATGGAGGATGATAAATAATTGAATATCGCCCTTGTTGATCAACAGTCTGGGATCAAGTGAAAAGTTGGTCGTCCCTGAATGATATTGATATTGTAAGGAAATGTTTATAGTAAATGGAAACTTCTTGGGAAGATGTAAACAGGGCAACTTTGAATAGAATTGAATTGAGGTGGAGTTTGTGTAGCTGTATTGGCTTCAAGTGACTTGGTGCTGGATTAAGTTGTTAGTATTCGCGGTAGTAGTAACACGGAAATTAGTTATCAGAATTTCACCACTATTGAAGTCATTTGTTTTATTAATAAGTCTAAACTCATTCACTTCAAATATGCCACATTGATCATTTCGGCTATTACATTAAAAAAGAAGCTTTTATTAACTGAAAGTAAAGAACATTATTAAGACTTAACGCGAACAGAAATTATTCTGCGCATGAGGGTGGCTGTCCTCTCCTCTATACCTTGGTCTGTAGGCTAAATGCTTTTTTTGCTTTCAAAAGCTTTTTATCCTGATTAAATAGCTCTTGTATTTCAGGAGTCGTTCTGAAAGAACTGGGACAAAACATTTAAACTTAAGCGTAAAGAGCTAGGTGTTGAGGAGGGGTAAGCCTCCAGGCTCTATAATATTCTTTTGACATATACGGAAGAGTTTTGTTAGTTTTTAGTTTTAATGTTTCTTCTTGCTTTTAGTTAAAATTTTTTATTTATTTAATTTCTTATCATATTTCTGGTAATAAAAGAAACCCACCTTCTGCTTCATGGAAAATAACCCCAACAATAATTCCCTCTATGGAAAGTTTTCCCCATGCTAAATACATCCACATCATTGGAAGATTCTCCTAGATTTAATATCTGATCATTATTATCTGATTTTCAATTTAATATCTGATCTAGGATTCTCTCTTTCTCTCAGTGAAGGAGCCTTTGTTGCTAGACATAAGCAAAACACAATTCTCTCATAAAGTATTTATCCCGCAGATAAATCCCCCCAGACAAAAAAATTCCCCGGACTGTTCCAACCATGCTGAAAATTTCCTTGGGACGCCACATGCAAAATTGAATCGTCAAAGAAAACTTGAGACCAACAAAAAAAGTGTGGTGATTCAGTGTCTCTTCTCCCCTCAATATTCCGTAAAAATTTCACTTTCATACCTTAGTTATAGTAGTATCAGAAGTCACAGTAGTGGTATTAGTACTAGTAATAGTATTAACAGTACTAGTATTAGTAGCAACAAAAATTAACATATTGTTCTTTGTCAATTGAATATCCCTCTTATCAAGCCCTAGAATTTTTGACTTTTTTACTTTATAGCATGTTTGAATTTTTGACTTCCTTGCATGTCGCTATTGCATTTCTGACAAACCCTTTTTATAACCGTTAGGTTCATATTTTTTGTGAAATTTTTAATTTAACAATGTTAGCCTTACAAGTAGTTACAATAGAAGTAGTATTTTGAGCAGCAATTGTTGTCGCAGAGGTAGTAGTAAAAGTAGCAATGATAATAATAGTAGCAGCAGTGTGCAAATACTACCTTTTGGTCAGTTGATCTTTTCTTTCAAGTATTCTCTACAAGTTACAGTTTAATATCCAAATCCATTCTCGAGATACGCCTTTTGACAATCAGCATAAACATAGTGTGTTGTTATTTAGTTCGAATATCCCCTCAATAGTCTCTTAAGTTTTCACCTTCATGCTCTTACCTCTTGACATCCCGCAAACACACAATGTGTTTTGATCTAGTTCAAAAATCCCTCAACATTCTTTGAAAGGCTCACATGCCTTTTGTCTTTTTAAAAGTAAAAGTTAAATATGCATACCTTTCTCAATAATATGTAGTATACGTAAACAATGAACGAGTTGCGTAACTTCCAGCCCTTTCCGTGAGGGCTGTGTGTGTGGGGGGTTGGGGGCATGGCTGCCAAATTGACAGATTTTGTGTAAAAATGACCCAATTTGATGTTGCGTGACACAATGACACATTCAGACGAAATGATGACACAATCGACGAAAATTACACATTCTTCAATAAAAAAAGACACAATCGACAAAAATGACACATTTTCCCAAAATAATGACACATTTTTCAAAAAAATGACATATTTTGTCATCCTAGTCTGGATTTTTAAGTGGTAATAAAAGAAAAGTAAAATTTCAATTTTTTACCTCCAGAAAAGCTACAAATTAATGGAAGGGAATAGCGCTGCCTAACGGTGGCAGTAGTACACAAACAGTGCAGGATACAGGGCAGATGCCATCACCGTATTTAAAATTTAAACCACGCGAAAAAAACAGCCATAGGCGGAAATTTCAAATCAAAATACTTCTTGATGGAGTATTTGATGTACTCAACTGGTACGTACTTAATGGTAAAAATTAAACAGCATGCAGTTTACCAAAGCTGTGCGCATAAGCAGCAACTCCCATTTTTAGGAGTGCAGGAGGGGTATCCAACCTCGGACAAGATTACAAATTTCCAGAGATGTCTTTCCTTCAGAATAATCCATCTGGCATAAAAAGGCACCAAAAAATATGACAAAAATACTAGATTGAAGCTTGTTGAATGGCTTACATATTGAGTTAATAAAACGCTTAGCCAATAAAACCGATTATGTATAGAGCCGATTGCGATTACGACGTCATACGAAAAGTCTATTTTCAATTTGCTGTCGGAATTGATTGTCCCTAAAACTTTTATAAATGTTTAGAAAGATACTTTAGATACTTAGAAAGAAACTTTAGAAAGATAGAGAAACAATCAGACAACATCAAACTTTCCTCGTTGGCCGCCCAGACACACATTCACAGTGTGTAACATTAATTTAATCCAATATTCTTATTACTTTCATGACGTCATAAAAACGGCTCGATCCCAAGATAATAGTTTAAGGTTAAGTTTACTCCTTTTTGAACTGATTTGGAAAGAATATATATTCAAAAATCTAAATAAAGATTTTAAAATTAAATTTGATACCACATGTACCAAAAAAAAAATGACACATTTTGTGACACATTATGGAGTCTGAGATGACACAAAAAGCACATTTTCGGAAAAAATATGACACACTCCTTAAAAAAAATTTGGCAGCCCTGGTTGGGGGTTGACATCCCAAAGACATAATTACTGGACCTTTCAACAATGCTAAAAAAATAGATGTCTCTAAATCTTGATTGGATATTTCTTGTGGGAAATGATGGGTATGGGGGGGGGGGGGGCTGGCTGGTCTCCAGCCAATTTTGACATGTAAAAAGGACAATATAATTTTGACTTTTTAATCAAATGGGTCCCATCCGATATGACCATCCACGTCATGGAACCTGTATATGCCCCCAGGATATATCTTACAACTCTTGCTCCAGGACTCTGGTGGCCTGTGGCATTGTCATATGTTCTTTGGATTATTTTATAACAAAATGGCTATCTCACAATTTTTTTCAGATATTTTGTAGGAAAATAGGGTGTCGGGGGGGGGGAGGGTTAGTTGCCCTCAATCACATTTTTCTCCTAAAAGGGAACCAGAACTTCCAATTTATAATCAAATGCACCTGTTTTAAAGTTTATATGACCTTCCACTCCAGTACAAACCTTATATGCCCCCGGGGCATAATCGACAATCCCTGTCCCTGGGTTCTGAGGTGTTTTTTCATCCCGAGGCCTTGTTATATGACCATTAGACTTGTTTTTTAACAAAATGATCATCTTCAAATTTCTTTCGGATTCATATAGAGAAAAAACGTTTGGGGGGGGGCTTATTGCCGTGTGATCAGTTCTAACTCTTAAAATGGGCATTAGAACGCAATATTTCCAATCCCATGAGTCTCCTTTGAAGTTCATACGATCAGCCCTTCCACAAAAATCTTATATGTTAAAAATAAGCAACTGTTTAAACTTATAGCCCTTGCCCTGGAGGCTGCGGGGGTATCATTATGGCTCGAACACCTGCCAAATCTGACCGTTTGTGTGAAAAAGTTATTTCTCTGTCAAGCATTTAGCTTCACAGTCGTTTCCAACAGTTCGTGGTAACGACGTGGTAAGGAGCGACCCGGCTCAATAGTAACCGAAACTCTAAAAAATGGAATTTTGATACC
This sequence comes from Artemia franciscana, assembly GCF_032884065.1. NCBI lineage: Eukaryota > Metazoa > Arthropoda > Branchiopoda > Anostraca > Artemiidae > Artemia > Artemia franciscana. The sequence continues at coordinate 5,056,748 of NC_088872.1, forward strand.
AATAGTTACATCAAAAGAATTGCATTTTATATCGCAAATATATAAGTTCCATCAAGATTAGTTTTACGCATCAAAAGTTACGAGCCTGAGAAAATTTGCCTTATTTTAGAAAATAGGGGGAAACACCCTCTAATTGACATAGAATCTTAACGAAAATTACACCATCATATTCAGCGTATCAGAGAACCCTACCGTAGAAGTTTCAAGCTCCTATCTACAAAAATGTGGAATTTTGTATTTTTTGCCAGAAGGCAGATCACGGGTGCGTGTTTATTTGTTTTTTTTGTTTTTTTCCCCCAGGGGTGATCGTACCGACCCAATTGTCCTAGAATGTTGCGAGAGGGCTCATTCTAACGGAAATGCAAAGTTCTAGTGCCCTTTTTAAGTGACCAAAAAAATTGGAGGGCATTTAGGCCCCCTCCCACGCTTATTATTTTCCAAAAGTCAACTGATCAAAATTCTGAGATAGCCATTTTATTCAGCAAAGTCGAAAAACCTTATAAATATGTGTTTGGAGACGACTTACTCCCCCAGAATCCCCGTGGGAGGGGCTACAAGTTACAAACTTGTAGCCAGTGCTTACATATAGTAATGGTTATTGGGAAGTGTACAGGCGTTTTCAGGAGGATTTTTTGGTTGGGGGAGGGGTTGAGAAGAGGGATATATTCTGGGGGAGCTTTCCATCGAGGAATTTGTCATGGGGGAAGAAAATTTCCATGAAGGGAGCGCAGGATTTACTAGCATTACTTTAAAAAAAAAAACAATGAAAAAATAAATATGAAAAAGTTTTTTCAGCTGGAAGTAGGGACCAGCATTAAAACTTAAAACGAACAGAAATTATTACCCATATGAGGGGCTCACCTCCTCCTAATACCTCGCTCTTTACGCTAAAGTATTTTTAGTAATGTCGACTATTTATTCTACGGCTTTTGTGATTCAGGGGTCATTCTTAATGAATTGGAACAAAATTATATCTTTTACTAATAAAAAGATTCGTAAAAAAATTAAAAGTTCTAGTTACCTTTATAATTAACCAAAAACTTGGAGGGCAACTAGGGTTCCTCCCCCGCTCTTTTTTTATCAGAATCATTCGATCAAAATTATGAGTAAGCCATTTAGCCAAAAATAAAATAAAAAAAAATATGCAAATTTCGTTTTAATTATTCCTCTGCGGAGAGCCAAAATCAAAACATGCATTGATTCAAAAACGTTCAGAAATTAAATAAAAAAAAAAAGTTTTTTCAACTGAAAGTAAGGAGCGACATTAAAATTTAAAACGAACAAAAATTACTTAGTATATGAAAGGGGCTGCTTCCTCATCAACGCCCCGCTCATTACGCTAAAGTTTTTTACTGTTTTAAAAAGAAGAGTTGAGAGAAAGAGTCAATGTTTAGTGTAAAGAACGGTGCGTTGCCTAGGAAGCAGCCCCTTTCATATACGAAGTAATTTCTGTTCGTTTTAAATTTTAATGTCGCTCCTTACTTTCAGTTGAAAAAACTTGTTTTTTTTTATTTAATGTAAACACAGGTCAAAGTTTGTAACTTGCGACCCCTCCCACGGGGACTATGAGGCAGTAAGTCGTCCCCAAAGACATAGTTATTAAGTTTTTCGAATATGGTGAATTAAATGGCTATCTCAGAATTTTGATCCGGTGACTTTCGGGAAAAAATGAGCGTGGGAGGGAGCCTAGGTGCCCTCCAATTTTTTGGTCACTTAAAAAGGGCACTAGAACTTTTAATTTCCGTTAGAATGAGCCCTCCCGTGACATTCTAGGACCAATGGGGCGATACGATCACCCCTGAAAAAAAAAATAAACACGCATCCGTGATTTGTCTTCTGGCAAAAAATGCGAAATTCCACATTTTTGTAGACAGGAGCTTGAAACTTCTACATCAAGGTTCTCTGATACGCTGAATCTGATGGTGTGAAAGAATTCCATTTTTTAGAGTTTTGGTTACTATTGAGCCGGGTCGCTCCCTACTACAGTTCGTTACCACGAACGGTTTGATATAGTAATGGTTACTGGGAAGTGTACGGACGTTTTCAGGGGGATTTTTCTGGTTTGGGAGGGAGAGTTGAGGTGAGGGGGGGGGGGGGGGTTACGTGGGTGGATCTTTCCATGGAAAAACCTCTCACGGGGGAAGAGACTTTCAATGAAGGGGGCGCAGGATTTTTTGTATTATTTAAAAAAAAACAATGAAAAAATAAATATGAGAAGCTTTTTTCAACTGAAAGTCAAGAGCAGCATTAAAACTTAAAACGAGCAGAAATTATTGCGCATATGAGGGGTTTACCTCTTCGTAATACCTCGCTCTTTACGCTAAAGTATTTTTAGTAATTTCAACTATTTATTCTACGGCCTTTGTGATTCAAGGGTGATTCTTAAGGAATTGGGACATAATTCGTAAAATACGTATATTTTTTTACTAATGAAAATGTTCGTAAAACAATTAAAAGTTCTAGTTGCCTTTTTATGTAATCAAAAAATCGGAGGGCAACTAGGCTTCCTCCCTCTCTCCTTTTTTCTCAAAATCTTCCGATTACAACTATGAGAAAGCCATTTAGCCAAAAAGAAAATTAGTATGCAAATTTCGTTTTAATTATTTATGTGCGGAGAGCCAAAATAAAAACATGCATGAATTAAAAAATGTCCAGAAATTAAATTAAAAAAAGCAATTTTTTAAAATGAAAGACAGGAGTGACATTAAAACTTAAAACGAACAGAAATTACTCCGTATATGAAAAAGGCTTCTCCTCCTCAACGCCCCGCTCTTTACGCTAAAGTTTTTTACTGTTTTAAAAAGTAGAGTTATAAGAAAGAGTCAAACTTTAGCGCAAAGAGCGGGGCGTTGAGGAGGAAAAGCCCTTTTCATATACGGAGTAATTTCTGTTCGTTTTAAGTTTTAATGTCGCTCCTTACTTTCATTTAAAAAAAAAATTATTTAATCATGATAAGGGTTAAGTTATTCCCCAAGTCTCTCCGACTGTCTCTCTCTCTCTCTCCTCTATGCTTCTGTTTGATTTTCTTTGATTACAATCGTGCTCTCGTGCAATTTAGTCCAATAAAAACCTTCCCAACGTAATGACAGAATTTCATCCTAGTTCCTGACCCTAGTGACAGTATTAGTCCACTGATAGAGCCTTTGCGTTATCTAGCTAACAATGGGAGAATATTCTCTTATAAGAAAAAGATAACGACTGAAGATGAACCGCTTATAAGAAAGGAGTTTCCATCTACAGTGGTGGGGTTTTGAAAGTAAAGCTTTGGAGCTATTATTCTGAAGTATTTTCACGCCAATTCAAGTTTTGTTGCGCGACTTAAGTTATTAGTTGTTCATGGTAAAGTTCCCTCATGGTAACGACACAGATTAGCACAGGGCAAGAAATTCACGTCAAATTTCATACAAATTCAATTCCTATGTAACGCTATTTGAGTGGGCTGTTTACCGGACTGATCATCCCACTGCTGAGTTGTGAACCTTTGTGAAACAAATAAAAACGACTGACAAGCCGTTTTAGTCTTTGGTTATTGATATTCACATTCACAGGTGCAAATCGTGTGTATGTGCCATTAATTTGGTCAAGAACCCTGGAGATTCGACCAACCCACCAATAATGCTTATGAATTTCGTTAAATCAATAATTTTGTCATTCCACTGCGGTATATACACTTTTCGGTTACCAAAATTTTTAAAGTGAGACTTTTTTCGCCCCGCTCCATTTTGGCAGGGTTATACATTGTTTCTGAAAAAACTTGTTGTTTTGAATGTTGTTAATGTGAAGGAAAAAGTGGGTGTGGTGATGTTAGTTCTTACGGCTTTTGGACTAAGCTTGCTTTAATTATAAATATTCTTTTTAATCAAGAACCACTTTTGCCCGATTCTTAACTAACTAAAAGCTGGTAAAGTCAGGTTGTGACCGGAATGATATATGATCTTGCTTTTTCGCCTACCTCTACCCGCTCGCCATTCCGGAGCATGTCCTGAAAACTAGCCCTTGCAACTAATGGGCTCGGACCTTCGCAAACGCAGCCCAACACTATGTTCCTCCCCTTGCTAGTTTCAGGAGCTCAAGTTTTCTCTCCTTGTATAATAAAAGGCCCTTTGGTCTTTCAAATATAGCTTCATTTCACCTTCCTTCACTTACTCTGTTCGGTACGACTATTAATCCTTTTTTTGTTTTATTTATTTTTAGTTAATATATTTTGGATTTTTGAAGCCTTGCTTACCTTCCCTTCTCATGCTTAAAAAATAAGGAAGTAAGCATTCCATATCTTTAGCTTAAATTTACTCTCTCTCTCTCTCTCTCTCTCTCTCTCTCTCTCTATATATATATATATATATATATATATATATATATATATATATATATATATATATATATATATATATATATATATATATATATATACATATATATATATATATATATATATATATATATATATATATATATATATATATATATATATATATATATATATATATATATATATATATATATATATATATATATATATATAAATACGGAAGTTGGGAACAAAATTCGTTGTAGCTCTTTGCCGTGCTATTTTATTTAACCTTCAGTTTTGTATCTTTAAAGTTTAATAAGTGAATAGTTCCATCCTTATTTGGTTCATAATCTGGAAATATTGATCAAGGCCCCTTTGCTTTTATACTGATTTTCAAAGAGCAAAATCAAATCATTGTTTTCCTTTACGAGCTCTTCCTCCCTTTGAAGTATTATTTGGCTTCTATACGCCCAAATGCATAGAAGTGTTTTTTCTTCTATTGTTGCTTTTTAAGCCCACTTTTATTATTGTGTTGGAGGTAGCAGCTAATTCAAAAACAGTGGAAATGAGGCTAGATCTCATAAATATAGTTGACCAAAATAAGGTAATTCTGTATCAGAGGACTATTTAAAGAGAAGCACAGCCTGTATTAAATAAAAAAACTAGTTTTCTTAACTGAATTTAAGGAACTATATTAAAACTTAAAACGAACAGAAATTACTCCGTATATGAAATGGGCTGTCCCCTCCACAATACCTCACTCTTTCCACTAAAGCTTTTAATTGCCTTAAAAAGTAGAATTGTGGCAAAGAGTCAAACCTTAGCGTAAAGAGCAAGGGATTGCGGAGGGCACAACCCAATCATATACGGAGTAATTTCTGTTCGTTTTAAGTTTTAACGTAGCTCCTTACTTTCAGTTAAGAAAACTAGTTTTTTTTTATTTAATTTCTGAACGTTTTTGAATTAATGCATGTTTGATTTTGGCTCTCCGCACATAAATCATTAAAATGAAATTTGTATATTAATCCTTTTTTTGGCTAAATGGCTTTCTCTTAGTTTTGATCAGACGATTTTGAGAAAAAAGGGGTGGGGAAGGAGGCCTAGTTGCCCTCCAACTTTTCGGTTACTTAAAAAGGCAACTGCAACTTTTAATTTTTAACGAGCGTTTTTATTAGTAAAAAATATACTTTACTTAAGAATTAACTTACGTAACAAACTTTTATATTCTTATATTTTTATTATGTATACGAGAGGGTTTATACCCTCGTTATTGCCTCGCTCTTTACACTAATCGTAAGTTTTGTCCCAATTCTTTAAGAATGACACCTGAATCAGAAAGGCCGTAGAATAAATAGCTAAAATTACTAAAAATACTTTAACATAAAGAGTGAAGTATTTATCTCCTCATAAATACCCCGCTCTTTATGCTAAAGTATTTTTAGAACCCCCCATGTGCGTAATAATCACTGTTCGTTTTAAGTTTCAATGCTACTCCTTACTTTCAATTGAGAAAATGTTTTCATGTTTATTTTTTCATTGTTATTTTTTATAGTAATGCTACAAAATCCTGCGCCCTTTTCATTGAATGTTTTGTCCCCCATGACATATTCCTCCAAGGAAAGATCCTCCCACATAGCCACATTTTTATGGTCACTTAAAAAGGGCACTACAACTTTTCATTTCCGTTAGAATGAGCCCTCTTGCGACATTCTAGGACCACTTGGTCGATACGATGACCCCTTGAAAAAAAACAACAAAAAAACAAATAAACACGCACCCGTGATTTGTCTTCTGGCAAAAAATACGAAATTCCACATTTTTGTAGATAGGAGCTTGAAATTTTTGCTTCAGGGTTCTCTGATACGCCGAATGCGATGGTGTGATTTCCGTTAAGATTATATGTATTTTAGGGGGTATTTTTCCCTGTTTTCCAAAATAAGGCAAATGATCTCTGGCTCGTAACTTTTGATGACAAAGATTAAATTTGATGAAACTTATATATTTAGAATCAACATGAAAATTCGATTCTTTTGTTGTATCCTTTTACCCGTCTCCCCCTGATTGATACATACGTCACCCACTTGGTATATTCTTATTGCATTTTAAAATATGGAACATTTTACAACGGGGAGTGCCGCTGAAGGGCTGTAGAAGTGAGTAGCACAAATTTTAAACATGGTACGCCTGTACAATCCGGAACACAGTCTAGAAGTAAAGTTATCTTAATCATAATGAAACACTTTAGTTTATACAATAATGTAGTTAATAAGATAATATAATTTGAGCTATATATTGACACACTAGGGGGGGGGGGTATTGTGCAAATTACACAAGTCCAATGCATTCTGTTTCGCATCATTTGTATTTTGTGGCTATGAGACCGGTTTTGTTAGATGCTAAAAACAAAGAGATGAATATACAGACGACAAACGGGTCCATGGCCAGTAAATGAAAGCGAAGAGAAACAACAGAAATCCAACGAAACAAAAAAACATACATACAACTAAAATAAACTAACATAAAATATATAATAAACAATTACTTGCATTTACAATTTGCAGCTATCTTTATCAAACCACGAATTTAATTTCGTGGTTTGATGAAGGTAGCTACAAATTATAAATGTATGTAATTGTTTATTATATATTTTATGTCAGTTTTACATATGTTTTTAGTTATATTTTTTAGTTTTAGTTTCTATTTTTTTCTGTTCTTTTTTGTTTTGTTTTTACGGTGAAGACGCTTTGTTATATATGGACTAAATATTCGTCGGATTTTTGTTGTTTCTCTTCGCTTTCATTTACTGGTCATAGACCCGTTTATCGTCTTTAAATTCATTTCTTTGTTTTTGTCATGGTCGGCCAGTGAAGCTTTAGATCTTTTATTCTTTTGTTATATACTACATTCAGAAAACTTCTCAAATGTTTTCTGGATTGTATGGGAGTAGCTTACCCAAAATATAATGGTATTTTATAAAGCGGACTGTCCATTATAGGGGTAGGTGACAAACTATGGCCTTAGGAATGAGACAAGTAAGTATTTATAATTGTTTTAAAGTGGTTTCATAGTTCTTTTGGGGGTTCCTTTCAAAACCCAAACGTTTTCTTTCTTTTTCCTGGTCTGCACCTTTATCCAGAATACTGTAAATTATGCTAATAAATTATCTACAAATAGCATGTGTGAAAACGTACAAACCGTGAGACATTCAATTGATTTGGCACGAAATTAGAACATGAATAACATAGGAAGAAGGGATTCCATGCACATTTTCAAAAAAACAGTGTTTTTATTATTGCCCATTTCGGTTTCATATCTCGAAGTCTTTATCAACGGAAAAGGAAACGAGAAAAGGAAAAAAAGAACAAACACACTGAACATTTTATACATACTGGAAAATCAAACAGTTCATGGTAACGGGCTACAAGCAAGAGATGCCTCATGTTAATTCGAATTGAAACATTATAAAATGAGTTGCGACGAAAATACATATATTCACAGAATCTGCTTTTTATGGTGGTTCTAAATAGGCAGATTTAACAAGTTTAAAGCTGCCCGCCAATTGCTAAAAAAGCTACCTGATTTCTTTATTATGAGGAAAGCACTCCTACTCCTCAAACATGAGTGATTCTTATGGAAATAACACAATCAAATTCATCGTACCAGAGAATCCAACTGTAAAGGTTTTGGCGCACCTTCTATGTAAACTGCTGCTCTTAAAAGTGTTACTTAAAAATGAGTGGGGGGGGGGGTTTCAACTAGCTTGGCACTTACATCCATTAGGCTCGATATTTTCAGTGATTTTATAAAGTATTGGCTAAGTATAAATATTCTTAACACTTTGCGCCCCAGTTTATCAAACATTTTCAAACGTCCCAGGATCCACAGTGGGGACATTCTCCCTATTCCTCAAAACCCTATTGTCAACTGACTAATCGTCTCCCTTTTCTTTAAGCTCGTCACTTTGGAAATTAGTTCGGTCCCATCTAGTAGCTTCCTTATTTTAGTACGAAAGATTTCTCTCCTAAGAAATTGTTTGTGTCAGGATTTAGCTTTAATTGAACCAATTGAATAATTTCAACTGAATATTATTCGGTTGAATAAGAAAAGACTTGAATGCATTTTTATTGGTAGTTTCCCCCGTCATTTCAGAAAATAGTCTCGTGTGATAGTTTTCACAACTATCACAACTAAGCAGCGTGCCTTTTTTCTTTATCATTTTATGTTTTTGTACATACTTGGCCGTACTTATGGAAAATTTGGTAATGGTTTATGTTTTGTTTGATTGATACCCAACAACCGTCTTTTGTAGGTACCCTAATGACTTTAGATAGGTAACTTTACTCCCCCCCCCCATTATTAGTTACTTATTAATATCGTTATCAAAATTGCTTATCAAAGTCAATCAATTACATGAAATGTGGAGAATTAGTTACTTGAATTTGCGGAGAATTGTGTAGGAGAATTAGAAAATGAGTTTCTATGATTTCTTTTAACTGTTTTCTATTTCATTCAATCGAGTTATCAAAGTCAATTACTGTTTTTCTATATTTACTCTTTAAAATGTCGTTTTAAGCCTACCTGCAGTTCACCTCCAAATTGTCATCTTCATTAATTGTTTGCATTCACCTTTTTGTATAAGTAAACAGATAGTTAAATAAATAACCGAACCCCAGTAAAAATAAAAGAGTGCAACCCTTCTTCTAGCTAAACATTGAATGGTAAGACTTGGCTCTAGAGTCTAAGTTTTTACCCCCCCCCACCTCTTCCCACCACCATCACACTCTGGAAAACGACCACCGTGGATATTAACCCCTCTAATAATATTCCCCCTTGGAAAATAAGGTACTTTCTGCTTATTTAGAACACACGCCTAATTATGATAAAAATATAATAGTTTAGAAACAAATTTGGGCTATATATTTGCACATTAGGGGTAAGGGCGGGGATGAAGCATAGCATATATTAAATACATATAGTAAATTAATTAAAATAGAGCTACGGTTTATTTTCCTACCGAGCCGAAGCTAATTGTCTGGCGTAAAATCTGTGAAAACCAGGAATTATCTCATGTTCACAATAAAAATTTCTCACGTTTGTTCTATGTAAAATGGAAGTACCGAAAATTCCCCCCACCCCGCCGCAGAAATCATGATTTTCCAAATTTGAGAGTTTGGATTGAGTTGTATTTCTTTTTTTTTTTAGTTTACTTGAGAATTGGCGAAAGAAAGTTCTCTTTTATGTGTTGACTGCATTCTAAAGAGCCAAAATTCCGGTTTTATTCTTCCCCTTCCATTTCATTCACTTTCTTTTTTGTCACTGTTTTTATCTCGCTGCATTATTGGCTATTTCAAAAGGTGTCATGTAAGAGTTTTTGTTAGACTTGCATTTGCAGCCCACCCCCTCAGGCGAGTGTAACTGCATGAGAGTGAAGTTCCCCTTCCGCTCAAAACTCATCAAGAGGAAATGGTGTTACAGTACGAGTGATCTATTGTCGTATGTACAAAATAACATTTCCAAGTTAACGTTGGAACAAAAAGACATTTATGATACGATAGACTCAATTTCAGGACGTATACAACTACCTGCTGATTTCTGTAATTTAGTGACGTCCAAAAATGAATTGATTGAAAAAGTATTTCCGAATATTCTAAAAAATTATAAAAATAATAAATGGCTAAGTGAAAGAGCGATTCTCGCACCCAAAAATATAGACGTCCACGAAATCAACAATATTGTTTTGACCAAGATTCGAGACCAGGCAGTCCTTTGCAAGTCAGTCGACACAGTTTTGGAACCAAATGAAGCGGTTAATTATCCATCTGAATTTTTAAATTCCATAGATCTTTCAGGGTTTCCACCACACGTGCTACAACTAAAAATAGGCGTACCAATAATACTTTTAAGAAATATCAACCCACCAAAGCTTTGTAATGGCACGCGACTTACCGTAAAAAAAAACAATGGAAAACCTAATAGAGGCCACAATCTTGACAGGGCCTTTTGAGGGTGAGGCTGTTCTTATTCCTAGCATTCCCATGATTCCAACGGATCTGCCTTTTCAATTTAAAAGATTGCAATTCCCAATTCGATTAGCATTTGCAATCACCATTAACAAAGCTCAAGGTCAATCATTAGAAAAATGTGGTATAGCTCTTAATACTGATTGTTTTTCCCATGGACAATTGTACGTTGCATGTTCGAGGGTCGGTAAACCTGACAATCTATTTATATGCAGCGACAATTGGACAGCGAAGAATGTTGTATATTCGCAAGTTTTACGCAGTTAATTTGTATTGTATCTATCTATCTATCTATCTATATAAAAACGAGTTGTGTGTATGCATGTTTGTTTGTTTGTAAAAAGAGCGTTTGCATATGACGTCATTATTAGTGCATACGGCTTTGTATATGCACAGACAATGGGAAAGCCAAGAATGTTGTATATTCGCAATTTTTACGTAGTTTATCTCCTGCAGACGAAATGAATGCTTGCCTGAAAAATTCTAATTTATGGGCACACGTAAAAATATTAATATTAACTACAAATATGCGTGTCCGATTGCAAAACGATGACTCTGGTCAAACATTTTCAGATCAATTGCTGGCAATTGGAAACGGAAAGCTCCCAGTAGTGGGAAAGCCAAAAATGTTGTATATTCGCAATTTTTACGTAGTTTGAAACACATATATAAATCTATCTATATTCACAGGTGGGACACAGGGACGCAACTACAATGGCGCGTAACTAATATGGCGCGTAACGACTTACGCGCGCGGGGGGGCTTGGGGTGGCGCGAAGCGCCCCACCAACTAGGTGTTGGGGTGGCGCGTAGCGCCACCCCAACAGCTAGTATATACATATATATATATATATATATATATATATATATATATATATATATATATATATATATATATATATATATATATATATATATATATGTATATATATATATATATATATATATATATATATATATATATATGTATATATATATATATATATATATATATATATATATATATATATATATATATATATATATATATATATTTATATATATATATATATATATATATATATATATATATATATATATATATATATATATATATATATATATATATTTCATTAAGTTTTGTCTCACCCAACAAAGGTTACGAGCCTGAACAAATTTGCCTGATTTTGGAAAAAAGATAGAAATGTCCCCTAGAACTCACGTAATCTCAATGAAAATCACATCATCAAATTCAGCGTATCAGAAAACCCTATTGTTATGGTTTCAAGCTCATATCTGCAAAATGTGGAATTTATATATTTTTTTTTTTTTGCCAGAAGAAAGATCACGCGTATTTATTTGTTCGTTTATCTATCTTTTTTTATTTTGTCAGGGGTGATCATCAACCAATTAGTCATAGAACGTCGTGTAAGGGCTCATTCGAATGGAAATTAGAAGCTCTGGTGCTCTTTTAAAGTGACCAAAAAAGATTGGAGGGCAACTAGGCCCCCTCCCAAAATCGTCTGATAAAAAAATTTAAATAGCCATTTTGTTTATCATAGTTTAAAGCCCAATATCTATGCTTTTAGATATAAAATGACCCCCCCTAGCCTTGGGGGAAAGGTATTTCAGTTATAAAATTTGCCCATTGTTTACGCATAGTATTTGTTTTTGGGAAGTATGCATATATTTTTGGATGGGCAGTGACGAATTTTCAGCTGGGGATTTTCCACGGGGCAGTTTTCCATGGGGAGGGAAGTTTTCAGGGGAGACTCGTCAGGGAAAATTATGCACTAGGTGAATTTGCCAGAATTCCTATACAAAATTCTCTTTATATGTCTCGCTTTCTCTTTTCCGTCTCAATTTTACGCATGGAGTCGTCAAGGGTAATTCTAAGGGTTGTGAGCCCCTATGAGTTTCATTCGGTTGTTTATTGTAATTTATGTTTGTTTTGGGTTATATTTATTTATTGATGGTGATCTGTGGTAGTTTTACGCTTTGTAGATTATTTGACGCTAAAGATCATTTTCAAAATTGTTGCTGGTGTTCCAATAATTACACTGTACTTGAGGGTTGTTTTTCCTTTTTTTAGTTGGACACCTGGAAAAATTACACAAAAGTTTTTCTACTGTGAATCAGGGTTTTCGGGGTACATATTTTTGGAGGGGGTGGAGTACACTGAATGTCATTTTATTTCTGAAATTTGTCTCGCAATTCAAAGTTTGGTCACCTTGTAATGCTTATTAAGATAGATTTTTTTTTGGGAAAAAAAGAGACGCGTGAGGGGGGCTGATTACCCTCCATTTCTTTTAGTCATACAAAACAGAGAACTATAAATTTCAATTTGCATTCAAATGGGCCCTCGTCCGGTGTTCTATGAGTATTGGCTCGGTGCAATCTTCCCTTGGAAAAAACACAAATCCATGATCTTTCTTCTGGCACAAAAAAAAAAAAAAAAAAAAATGCAAATTCAACGTTTTGTGCGTATAAGAGCTTGAAACCTCTATAGAATAGGAAGTTATTCGCGCTTATTACGCATTTCAATTACAAACAAGAGAATTTGGAGAATTATTGGAGTATTGATTAGATATTAAAACTAAAAACTAAAACCACTAAGAAATTCCCAGAAGAGATACCCCGACCCCTTACTCCCGACCCAGTTCAGTCATCAAACAATAATCCGTTTAACCTGTCTTGTTATATTACGAATCCTATTGTGAAAAGCACTAAGTCGTATTTTCTTTTTCAATAATTTCATTTTTTCGTTCGGAAAATTGTATTTAATTTATACCTTCCTTTTTTTTCAATAGCTCTATTTCAGATCTGCTTGCAGATGTAAAGGATGTATTCATATCCAATCTCCTTTCAAAGGTTATTAACAGAAGAAAATATAATTTGGAACTGATCGATTATAGAGAGTAAAAAACCTTAAATATGAAGAAAAAAATTGACCTGAGCAAATAAGATGTTGTGAAATAAGAAGCATAGAACATATTTGCAGATTTCGATTCACTAGGTTCGCTTATCCTCTTAATTATAACGCTCTGAGATCTATATCTGATACAGTGAGAAATCAGAAGTTTCAAAGGCGGTATCTATATATATAAAAATAAGTTGTCTGTGCGTGTGTGTGTGTCTGTCGAGTGACGTCATGTTTGTGTGTCGACTGACGTCATGTTTTCGACTGCCAAAATTACAGACCGGGACATCGGGACACAAATGACGACCGGGACACCGCCACATAGGGAATATAAATGACGACCGGGACACTCAAAGAGAAAGCGACCGGGACACAAGGAATGTTCGATTAGCAATCACCATCAACAAAGCACCGGGACACAAATGACGACCGGGACACAGGGAGTATAAATGACGACCAGGACATAAGTGAAAAAAAACTAAAAAAACTAAAAAAAGGTAGAAACTACAAAAAAATTAAAAAGAAAAAAAAACTAAAAACTAATAAAAAAACTAAAAAAGCTAAAAAACTAAAACAAAAATAAAAAAGAAAAAAAAGAAAAAAAGGGAAAAAAATGAAAAATAAAAGAGAAAAACAAAACTAAAAAAAAATAAAAATAAAAAAAAAATAAAAAAAAAATAAAAAAAAGTAAAAACCAAAAAAAACCTGAAAAGAAAAAAAGGGGAAAAATACAAAAATTTATTTCATCATATACCATTTCAAAAACGAATGTATATACAGACCGGGACACCGGGATACAAATGACGACCGGGACACAGGGAATATAAATGACGACCGGGACACAGGGGCACAACTACAACGGGGACGCCGGGGGGCACAGGGGGATATATAAATGACGACGGGGACACAGGGAATGTTCGATTAGCAATCACCATCAACAAAGCTCAAGGGCAATCATTAGAATCATGAGGTATAACTAAAAAAAAACTAAAAAAAAGGTAAAAAACTAAAAACTAAAAAAAAAACAATTTAAAAACGAATGTATATACAGACCAGGACACCGGGACAGAAATGACGACCGGGACACCGGGACACAAGGAATATAAATGACGCCCGGGATGCTCAAAGAGAAATCACAGACCGGGACACCGGGACACAAATGACGACCAGGACACAGGGAATATAAAGAACGACCGGGACACAGGGACACAACTACAACGGAGACGCCGGGGGCACAGAGGGATATATAAATGATGACGGCGACACAGGGAATGGTCGATTAGCAATCACCATCAACAAAGCTCAAGGGCAATCATTAGAATCATGAGGTATAGATCTGAATACGGATTGTTTTCCCATGGACCATTATATGTTACATGTTCAAGAGTCGGTAAACCTGACAATCTATTTATATGCACAGACAATGGGACAGCAAAGAATGTTGTATATTCGCAAGTTTTAATTAGTTAAAAACACATATATATATATGTATATATATATATATATATATATATATATATATATATATATATATATATATATATATATATATATATATATATATATATATATATATAAATATATATATATATATATATATATCTATATTCACAGGTGGGACATAGGGATACAACTACAATGGCGCGTAACTAATATGGCGCGTAACGACTTACGGCTTGGGGGGGTGCGAAGCGCCACCCCAACAGCTAGTATTTGCATAAATACTAATTTGGCACGTATTGGGAGGTGTAATGGACCGCTATTTTCGCTTTTTTTTTTTTAGTTAGCTTCCTTATGATTTATTCGATTGAATATTAAATCTATGCACTATATTGTTGAGAATCACGGGCTTTAGAAAAAAACGTAGAAATTCCTTAAAAACTCCAGAAGAATTGTATAGATCCCTAAAAATCCCCAAATCTCAAAATAAAAAATTTCGCCCTTAACAGACCTCAAAAATCCTTAAAATAGGGGGGAAATCCCTATAATGACAACAATTGTTGGGGGGTAGTTGGGGGGGGGGCTTGCTGCCCTCCATCACGTTTGACTCTTAAAGGGAAACTGGAACTTCCGTAAAGTTAATCTAACCATCTCTCACATAAAAACCTTAGATTCCCCTTAAAACCCTTGCTCCCGAGGCTTTGTTTTTTTTTTAAAACCCTCAAGAGCCTTGTTATATGATATTTATACATTTTGAATAAAATGGCCATTTTAAATTTTATATTAAATGCATTTCGGAATAATGCAATATGTGTGTGAGGGGGGGGGGGCGGCTGCCCTCCGTTCACTTTGACTCTTAAAATGGGCACTAGGGCTTTTGATTACCAATGAGGACCCTCCGAACTTTATATGACCATTCTTTTTATAAAAACCATATATTCTTTCAGAGCATGACTTACAGCCCTTGCCCTAGGGGCTGGAGGGTTACTATTAGATGTATTTTGGAACAATATGACAAGTGTATGTGGGGGGGGGGCGTTAGCTGTCCTCCAATCACTTTGAATCTTAAAAAGGGCACTAGAGCTTAAGATTACCAATGAGTCCCCTCCGAACTTTATATGACCACGCTTTCTACAAAAACCTTATATTCTCCTAGGGCATAGCTTACAACCCTTGCCCCGAGGGCTTGGGGGATTTGACATGCTCAAATACACAGTTTCCGGAACTTTCATCTACGTTGAACAACATGGCTATCTCAAAATCCTGATTAGAAGTGTTTTAGGAAATGATAGGCATGTGGGGGGGGGGAGGCATTTGTCCTCCGATCACCTTCGACTGATAACACAGGCACTAGTCCTCTCAATTTTTAATTGAATGAGCCCTTTTTGAAGTTTCTACGACAAAATTTTCTATAGAGAATCTTATATGCCCCTAAAGCATAACTTAAAACTCTTGTCCTGATGGATGGGGGAGGGGGGCTGTCATACCCAAAAACATAATTTCCGGAATTATCAACACCGTTGATCAAAATGGCTGTCTCAGAATTTTGATTTGATGTTTGACTTTTCGTCCCAATTATTTAAGAACGAAAAATTAAAAAACAGAGGCCGTTCAACTGGAACAAGAAGCTTTTTTTGAAGCACTATAAAACTTTAGTGTGAAGAGTAAAAGGTTTGAGGGAGTGGAAGCCCCCCTCATGTATAGAATACCTTGTGTTCGTTTTAAGTTTCAATTTTACTTCTTAATTTCAGCTGAAATAAAAGTTATTTTAAAAAGAGTCAAAATGTCCTGCAGATGTACCTTTAGGCACTGTTTGATTAGTAATTGACGCTGTGCAAAAGGAGAGGGCCCGAAACCATGCAGACTACCCATATAAAACAGAAGCTTTATAGATACACATAACGCAAAAGTATAGAAGTCTAATTTTGCTGAAAGGAAAACAAAATGAGAATAGTGAATTAGTATTATGGAAAGGCAAAAGTAAGACCTTTTTTCCACACCTATTAAGAATCGTCCGACTCGCAGTTCACAAATAATTACATGTTGTATCCGATTTTGTGTGTTCTTACATACGACCAATCGAAGATTATCCTATGGAACTGTTTTAAACTATTAGATGTTCATCGTTAAAACATAGAATTTTAATATTTCGCGGCACCTTAAGAGGAGTTGCCATCCCCTAGAAAAAAAACAACATTTCGCCAATACCTGAATGTAACATTTCTACTTTGTTTCCAGGTTGTTTAAAATTACATGTGCGGGATTATGGAGGAATTCCTAATCCAAATTTACTTAAATTTTGGCTGGGGCAACAATGTTCGACATTATTTTTTGATTCATTTCTTGTTTATTGGAGTTTTTCCTTCACTTGTAGAGGAGAATATATTTAGAAAAAATGACTGAAAATCAAACTAAACACGACGAAGAAGAGTAATATTAATTTTATGCTTTTAATTCAGTTTCATCAAAATATCTGGTAGAGAGGATTATACTTAAAAAGAATGAGTAATACAAAGAGAACCGGTTTCTGTATAGTAATTGAGATGGTCAGCTAGCGGCTGTGTGCATGTTGAGACTCTTCAATTTTTATTTTAAAATGCCTATTACATGTATTTATATGTTTAAAATCCCTTTGAGGCTGGATTGTTACATATTATAATGTGATAAACATTTTATGAACAATAAGGCTAACTCATAGACTTTTTAAAATATATTTTTAAGTTATTACTTTGTTCGTACATTGTTTTAAATTTAGAAGACTTTTGTACAAAAATTGTAATATATATCTTGCAATAATGAATTCACAATACAGAAACTAACAATTGAAATTAGATATAATTTTTGAAAAGCTGACAAGCCTGGTGGATGGTAACACTGATGTCAGGAGTCAGCTAAAATGTCATCGTCAATAAGTGTCTTGTCTTATAAATAACAACTGGAGGCTATAACGATTACGATCACGTACACGGATCCAGTCGTAATTAATTTTTTACCATCTCCCTGCCAAGTAGCATTAATTACATGTTTATTTGTTTTTTTCCCCAGGGGTGATCGTATCGACCAAGTTGTCCTAGAATGTTGCAAGAGGGCTCATTCTAACGGACATGGAAAGTTCTAGTGCCCTTTTTAAGTGACCAAAAAAGTTGGAGGGCACCTAGGCCCCCTCCCACGCTAATTATTTTCCCAAAGTCGGCGGATTTTCCCAAACTTTGACCAGTGCTTACATATAGTAATGGTTATTGGGAAGTGTACATGCGTTTTCAGGAAGATTTTTTCGTTGGAGGCAGAGGTTGAGAAGAGGGGGATATGTGGGGGAATTTTCCATCGAGGAATTTGTCATGGGGAAGAAAATGTCCATGAAGGGAGCGCAGGATTTACTAGCATTACTTAAAAAAAACAATGAAAAAGTTTTTTTTCAGCTGGAAGTAAGCAGCAGTATTAAAACTTGAAACGAACAGAAATTACTAACCATTTGAAGGGCTCACCTCCTCCTTATACCTCGCTCTTTACGCTAAAGTATTTTTAGTAATTTCAACTATTTATTCTGCGGCTTTTGTGATTCAGGGGTCATTCTTAATGAACTGGGACAAAATTTAAGCTTTAGTGTAAAAAGCGAGGTACAGACGAAGGGGCGAACCCCCTCATATATGTAATAAAAACATAAGAATACAAAAGTTCTTTATGTAAGCTAATTTATAAGTTAAGTAAATCTTTTACTTATAAAAAGATTCGTAAAAAATTAAAAGTTCTAGTTGCCTTTTTAATTAACCGAAAATCGGAGGGCAACTAGGCTTCCTCCCCCGCTCTTTTTTTCTCAAAATCATTCGATCAAAATTATGAGAAAGCCATTTAGCCAAAAAAAACAACATACAAATTTCGTTTTAATTATTCCTCTGCGGAGAGCCAAAGTCAAAACATGCATTGATTCAAAAACGTTCAGAAATTAAATAAAAAAACAAGTTTTTTAAATGAAAGTAAGGAGCGACATTAAAACTTAAAACGAACAGAAATTACTCCGTATATGAAAGGGGCTTTTCCTTCTCAACGCCCCGCTCTTTACGCTAAAGTTTTTTTTACTGTTTTTAAATGTAGAGTTAAAAGAAAGAGTCAAACTTTAGCGTAAAGAGCGGGGCGTTAAAAATCACTCAATAGAGAAGTATTTTAATTCTACTTGCCACTTGCTTTAGTTTTACAGTTGAGTAAATACACGATTTCTAATTTAATTATTGAAAAAGACGAGTCGAAAGCTAATTAATATAGCAAGAATCCAGCGGTTAGTAGTATTGGGCTGTAAAAAAGGAGTAACTCTTACCAATGGTTACCAAAACCGCAAAAAAAGAGCTTTGAATTTAGAATACTTTTTTTTAAAAACGATGAAAAGAGTTTTGAGTTTAGAATAAACTAAATTTAGAAGTGAGAAAAGAGTTTTAAATTTAGAATACTTTTATGTGAAAATAATGATATAACTCACTTTAAACTCTGAAACATAACAAACCTTTTTTTTACTCCATTTCAAATATGGGAAGCTTACAAGTCCTGAAAGTGGGTAACTTCTGTCAAGTGCGTCAGCTAAAATTATCGTCATCAGTAGTCTTGTCTTAAAATTATAAGAACCTGTGGGAGCTCATGCTGATTTTGCGCATCTTTTGACTCTAGCACCAAAAATTGCTGTGAAGCACGCAAATTTGGGCACGTGTAACACTCTTGTAACCGTCCGCCCTGGCATCCCTGGCTCTGTATCTTTTAATAATTATTAACAATTTTGTTTTGACAAGTGACACTAATTAGATTATAAGTAATGTGAAAAACCGGTAAAAAACCTTAAATATTTACGAGTAATTCTCTTATATACTTTTTGAGAATATCAAACGTTTGGCAGTTCCATGCAGAATCGGGGAGAGAGTTCCGATGCAGTTTTTGTCAAAATGTGCATTTACACAACTATACTTTCAATCAATCCCTTAAAGAGCTCTCTATGTTGTCTTTCGTCAGCAGTGATGAAGGTAAGAAAAAAAGAGTAAACATTCGTGCTTGCCAGTTAAAAAAAATGTATTTTTCCTTGTTGTCCTAGCCAGGGGACTGTAAGTTTCCTGTATAAGGTTTTCGTTGGTGGCAATTCCAAAGATACATTTTTGATTTCGATCCGAAGACGCGTTTGAGAGGTTTTAGTCTATTTTTTAGATATTCCTGCAAATCTGTCTTCACAACAAACTTTTCTATGAAGATTAGTCGAGATAATAGTTACTATTCCAAGATCAGCTACAGATGGCAATTTTGTTTTCCAAGCCACTTTGTTTTCAAACTTCTGAAATGTAAAAAAAAAGAGTAAACATTCGTTCTTGCCAGGTAAAAAAAAGTATTTTTCCTTGTTGTCCTAGCCAGGGGACTGTAAGTTTCCTGTATGAGATTTTTGTCAGTGGCAATTCCAAAGATACATTTTTGATGTCGATCTGAAGATGCGTTTGAGACGTTTCAGTATATTTTTTAGATATTCCCGCAAATTTGTTTTCAAAACAAACTTTTTCTATGAAAACTAGTCGAGATAATAGTTACTATTCTAGGATCAGCTGGAGATGGCAATTTTGTTTTCCAAGCCACTTTGTTTTCAAAATGTGTTTTTTTTTGTTTTTTGTTTTTTGGCTGCGGTACGTTCTTAGTCACTGCAACCATGATAATACCCCTTTTTTCCATCCACCCAAAATTCTGCTGTGACTCTATTGTTAAGGACTTATTCAACAGACCAACTGTTCATTGAAAATTGAATATTCAAATTTTGTCAAAATCTCTAAGTAAATTCCTTCAATTTGATTCTAAGGCAGAAAAACTAAAAAATCAGAACGCTACCGATCAATTTACAATTATGGCTTGGCGTTTTGTGCAAAATGGATTTAAAAAACTGTTTCAACTACACTGATTTGTAGCATTTCTTTACATTAATTTCTTCATATATCATTATATTAATAATTTATATTAATTATATTTTATTATTTTTATATTCATATCATATTTTACTTTTTATTATTTAGACTTTTATTTTTTATATATAGATTTTAATTTTTTATTATATTTTATTTATATTGCATTTTATATTTTGTATATTGTATATTATTACATTAATTATATTTATATTAATTTATATTTTTACTTTATATATTAATGTATTCTTTATATTTATACTGATAACTACCGCTGTTCTGATAACGTGAAGCGCAACAAAACAGAAATAGGAGGATGAAAATCTTTATGTGGCCTACAGAAAGTAAAATACTTATTCATAAGGCTCTCGATCGCATTTTACCGACCATGAAATGAAAAAATTCTCTAAGAAACTCACTCCAGCATAGTTTCAATAATGCTCTAGTTTCCAGAATTCTAAAATTTCGGGAAAATATTACGAGTCTGTTCAAAACAGTTTTTCAGATGTATGTTGCATAAACTCCGAAGGAGTAATTTTCGTTCGTCTCAATTTTCAACTCCGCCCTTTACCTTTGCCAGAAAATTGTTTTTTATAACAACTAATTATTCTCTAGCTTAATAGTCTATTGGAATAAATTTTAGCCATGGAGTTCTGGCTAATCAGAGGGAAATGCTACAGTTTCATTGTATCATTGATGGTTATTTCAATTAAATCATATTATATTCATCACACTGTTTTATTTTATTAAGAACCTCCTAATTTGAAAGGCCCCATGAAAGATGGAACGTATTGAACATGTAGAACCCAGTTCATTGAATTCACCGAAATTATGGCTGGGGAAAAATACATTTCTCATAATCTAAGGGGGTATTTTTTTTTCACTTTTCGTCATGAAAATACCAAAAAAGGTATTTTTCAAAGACTAGATGGGGTAAAAATCTTGGTTGGGGGATCAGGGAGTCTTAATTTTCTATCTTCCGAAATACACTGAAAAACATACTTAAAATCATGGAGCTTAAGCATTTATGTTGAGAAAATACGTAATTTTAACCATAAAGATCAATTAATGTGAATAAATTAATTACTCAAGAGAGAACTCATCTGGAAGTTTTTAACCGACACTTAAAAGTTTTGATCGGGTTTTGAGGGTATGTTTAGAAAAAGGGCACAGGAAGGTGCCACTTGTTTGTAAATTATATTTTACCTTGTAAGAGGGTACTCGAACGATCATCTTAAAATCAAATAAAGCCCTCTAGAACCCTCCTAAAATCCCTCTAAAGCTTCTTAAACAAGCTTTTCCATAGGAATGAGCTACAAAATGATTTTTATCAATTCAATTAGTAGCGACAATTAGGGTAGGGGATGGGGCCTCTGCCTGAATTTTTGCTCTTACCCCCTAGATTTTGAAAATACTTGTCTTGGTGTGTTTTCATTGAAAAATACTTATTTTTTATTTTCATTGAAAAAAATAGAAAACACGATAAATTCACCCCTCTAGAAATGGCGAATTATATTTTATGATCCTCCCCCCTTCTAAATTTTTATGAATTGATGCCACTCAAGTCAACGCTAATGGGTTGATTATTGACTTGTTCTTTTACTTTCATAGTGCGTAATGATAATATAAATATTGTAAAATAGTAGACGCAATCACATTCACTAAGATGCCATATTATGAAAACAATAATCATAGAAACATTTCAGACAGAACTCGATTTTGAATAACTGCCACAATGAGACAAATTAAAAAGAAAAACAGAGACAGAGAATATAATAAAGATTGTAAAATTCCAATAGAATATGACTTCCTAAAAACCATCACTGATAAAGACACTCCAATTTTTACTTGGTCGGCGAACTTTTTAATCATAGTGAATACGTACACAGATAACTCCCAAAGGGACCAAATTGCTCAGTTGATAATTATTCCCCGAGTTTTGTTTCTGCAATTTCCTAGCAGGTAGACAGAACATCTTGAGAGACCGCCCTTTCGAAGGCTTTACCAGGCAAACACCGTTCAATTTAATCAGAAACAGAAATTTCCACTTTCAGACAGTTAGGGCGATGTATCATTAGTTTAAGTTTTTAAGTTTCCAGTTCAATGGGTATAATGTTATACGAATAAAAACATATATCTCAAATATTTGAATGTCTGTTCCTGGACGCCACACCGAGAACCACAGTGTTTACATTTTGGGCATACAGACAACATGATCAGTGCTTCTACTCTCAGACAAAATCTTACCCCTCAATTACCCCCCCCCCCAAAAAAAAAAAAATAATAACCAAATACCTTCCTCTTTCTAGCCCCAAGGGATAAACCACCTCATTAAAACACATAGACACACGCTTACGCACATATGTCTTTAAACGAGCAACCGTGTATATGTGTGCATGCATAACTTTTTTCTTGAAGACGGCACCATATTTTTTTTTCCTTTTCTTTTTTTTGAAAATTCGTGTACTAAGATTTGCTGTACTATTTGTACTATTTGGTTAAATAGTACTATTTGTACTATTTGCTTAAATAAGCATCGGTCATATTGTTTCTTAAATAAAAAAAAAGATCAAAAGAATATGTTTTTCTCCCAATATATTTCAGTTTTATGACTGAAAATTAATTTTAAAATTTTTTTAACAAAATATGTTTTTCAAGGGAACTGAAGAGCTCCATTAAACCTAAAATGAGCCAAAATTAAAAAATCTACAAGCGTAAAACTACCATAAATCAGAATCAATAAATAAACCATACCCAAAACGGACAGAATCTACAACAAAAAACTTATTCGAAACTAAAATGAGAAGAAATTAACATGAATAGGGCTCACAACCCTTATGGATTCTCAAGGCCAGAACATAATTTGCCATCTACTGAAAAAAAAATGAATGGGCATTGTCAGTTTAATATACATATGCTCATATTCATTCTTTGAAATCTTCATAATTTTTTTATTTATTAAAGTGACTACAGTGAAAACAATTAATTTGTTTTTCGTAAAGTGCAAATTATGTTTTGGCCTTGAGTAGGCATAAGGGTTGTGAGCCCCTATGAGTTTGATTACGTTGTTTATTGTAATTTCTGTTTGTTTTGGGATATATTTATTTATTGATGGTGATTTTACGCTTTGTAGATTATTTGACGCTAAAGATCATTTTCAAAATTGTTGCTGGTGTTCCAGTAATTACACTGTATTTGAGGGTCGTTTTTCCTTTTCTTAGTTGGAAACCTGGAAAAATTACACAAAAGTTTTTCTACTGTGAATCAGGAGGTTCGGGTATATATTTTCGGAGGGGGTGGAGTACACTGAATGTCATTTTGTTTCTGAAATTTGTCTCGCAATTCAAAGTTTGGTCTCCTAGTAATGCTTATTAAGAAAGATTTTTTGGAAAAAAGGGTCGTGTGAGGGGGGCTGATTGCCCTCCATTTCTTTTAGTCACACAAAAAAAGAGAACTAGAAATTTCAATTTGCATTCAAATGAGCCCTCGCCCGGTGTTCTAGGAGTATTAAATAAAAAAACTAGTTTTTTTTAACTGAAAGTAAGGAGCTACATTAAAACTTAAAACGAACAGAAATTACTCCGTATATAAAATGGGTTGTCCCCTCCTCAACGCCTCACTCTTTACGCTAAAGCTTTTAATTGTTTTAAAAAGTAGAATTGTGGCAAAGAATCAAACTTTAGCGTAAAGAGCGAGGGGTTGCGGAGGGGACAACCAATTTCATATAAAGAGTAATTTCTGTTCGTTTTAAGTTTTAATGTCACTCCTTACTTTCAGTTAAAACAAACTAGTTTTTTTATTTAATTTCTGAACGTTTTTGAATTAATGCATGTTTGATTTTGGCTCTCTGCACATAAATTATTGAAATGAAATTTGTATATTAATTTTTTTTGGCTAAATGGCTTTCTCTTAGTTTTCATCAGACGATTTTGAGAATTAAGGGGTGGGGAAGGAGGCCTAGCTACCCTCTAGTTTTTCGGTTACTTAAAATGGCTACTAGAACTTTTAATTTATAACGAACGTTTTTATTAGTAAAAAATATGCGTAACTTAAGAATTTACCTACGTAACAAACTTTTATATTCTTATATTTTTATTATGTCTACGAGGGGTTTTTTTACCCCCATTAATACCTCACTCTTTACACTAGATCGTAAGTTTTGTCCCAATTCTTTAAGAATGACCCCTGAATCAAAAAGGCCGTAGAATAAATAGTTGAAATTACTAAAAATACTTTAGCATAAACAGCGAGGTATTTATTTCCTCCTAATTATCTCGCTCTTTATGCTAAAGTATTTTTAGAACCCCTCATATGCGTAATAATCTCTGTTCGTTTTAAATTTCAATGCTATTCCTTACTTTCAATTGAAAAAACTTTTCATGTTTATTTTTTCATTGTTTTTTATAGTAATGCTAGAAAATCATGCGCCCTTTTCATTGAACTTTTTTCCCCCATGAAATATTCCTCCAAGGAAAGATCCTCCCACATAGCCCCCCCCCCATCAAACCCACCCCCCAAACCAAAAAAAAAAATTATGAAAACGTCTGTACACTTCCCAATAACCATTACTATATGTAAACAGTGGTCAAAGTTTGTTACTTGAAGCCCCTCCCCCAGGGATTGTGGGGGATTAAGTCATTCCCAAAGAAAGAGTTATTATAGTTTTCGACAATGCGAAACAAAATGGCTATCTCAAAATTTTAATCCGTTGACTTTTGGAAAAAAATGAGAGTGGGAGGGGGCCTAAGTGCTCTCCAATTTTTTGATCACTTAAAAAGGGGACTAGAACTTTTCATTTTCGTAAGAATGAGCCCTCTTGTGACACTCTAGGACCACTTGGTCGATACGATGACCACTGGGAAAAACAAACAACAAACAAATAAACACGCACCCGTGATTTGTCTTCTGGCAAAAATACGAAACTCCACATTTTTTAGGTAGGAGCTTAAAATATTTGATATAGTGTTCTCTGATATGCCGAATGCGATGGTGTGATTTTCTTTAAGATTCTATGACTTTTATGGGATATTTCCCCCTATTTTCCAAAATAAGGCAAATTTTTTCAGGCTCGTAACTTTTGATGTCAATGACTAAATTAATTGAAACCTATATTTTTAGATTTAGCGTGAAAATTAGATTCTTTTGATGTATCTTTTAGCATCAAAATTCCGTTTTTTAGAGTTATATTTACTATTGAACCGGGTCGCTCCTTACTACAGTTCGTTGACACGAACTGTTTGATTGGCTCGATGCGATCATCCCTGGAAAGAAACACACATCCATGATCTTTCTCCTGGCACAAAAAAAAACAAAAACATGTATATGCAACATTTTGTGCGTATAAGAGCTTGAAACCTCTATAGAATAGGAAGTTATTCGCGCCTATTACGCATTTCTATTACAAACAAGAGAATTTGGAGAATTACTGGAGTATTGATTAGATATTAAAAGTAAAAACTAAAACCACTAAGAAATTCCCCGAAGAGATACCCCGCCCCCTTACTCCCGACCGAGTTCAGTCATCAAACAATAATCAGTTTAACCTGTCTAGTTATATTACGAATCCTATTATGAAAGGCACTAAGTCGTATTTTCTTTTTCAATAATTTCTTTTTTTTCGTCCGGAAAATTGTATTTAATTTATACCTGCATTTTTTCTAATAGCTCTATTTCTTATCTGCTTGCAGATGTAGAGGATGTATTCATATCCAGTCTACTTTCAAAGGTTTTAACAGAAGAAAATCTAATTTGGAACTGACCGATTATAGACAGTAAAAAACCTTAAATATGAAGAAAAATGAAGGGGTGGGGAAGGAGGCCTAGTTGCCCTCCAATTTTTCGGTTACTTAAAAAGGCAACTACAACTTTTAATTTTTACCAAACGTTTTTATTAGTAAAAAATATACGTAACTTAAGAATTAACTTACGTAACAAAATTTTATATTCTTATATTTTTATTATGTATACGAGAGGTCTGTACCCTTGTTAATACCTCGCTCTTTACACTAATCGTAAGTTTTGTCCCAATTCTTTAAGAATGACCCCTGAACCAGAAAGACCGTAGAATAAATAGTTAAAATTACTAAAAATACTTTAACATAAAGAGCGAAGTATTTATCTCCTCATAGATACCCCACTCTTTATGCTAAAGTATTTTTAGAACCCCCCATATGCGTAACAATCACTGTTCGTTTTAAGTTTCAATGCTACTCCTTAATTTCAATTGAAAAAACGTTTTCATGTTTATTTTTTCATTGTTTTCTTATAGTAATGCTACAAAATCCTGCGCCCTTTTCACTGATTTTTTCGTCCCCCATGACATATTCCTCCAAGGAAAGATCCTCCCACATAACCACATTTTATGGTCACTAAAAAAGGGCACTACAACTTTTCATTTCCATTAGAATGAGCCCTCTTGCGACATTCTAGGACCGCTTGGTCGATACGATGACCCCTGGGAAAAATAAAATAAAAAAACAAATCAAACCCCCAACCAAAAAAAAAACATGAAAACGTCTGTACACTTCCCAATAACCATTACTATATGTAAACACTGGTCAAAGTTTGTTACTTGCAGCCCCTCCCCCAGGGATTGTGGGGGAGTAAGTCATTCCCAAAGAAAGAGTTATTATAGTTTTCGACTATGCGAAACAAAATGGCTATCTCAAAATTTTGATCCGTTGACTTCGGGAAAAAATGAGCGTGGGAGGGGGCCTAGGTGCCCTCAAATTTTTTTGGTCACTTAAAAAGGACACTAGAACTTTTCAATTCTGTTAGAATGAGCCTTCTTGTGACATTCTAGGACCACTTGGTCGATACGATGACAGTTCGGGAGAAAAAACAACAAATAAACACACACCCGTGATTTGTCCTCTGGCAAAAAATACGAAATTCCACATTTTTGTAGATAGGAGCTTGAAATTTTTGCTACAGGGTACTCTGATACGCCGAATGCGATGGTGTGATTTCCGTTAAGATTCTATGTTTTTTAGGGGGTTTTTTCCCTGTTTTCCAAAATAAGGCAAATTTTCTCTGGCTCGTAACTTTTGATGACAAAGATTGAATTTGATGAAACTTATATATTTAGAATCAACATGAAAATTCGATTCTTTTGATGTATCCTTTTACCCGTCTCCCCCTGATTGATACATACGTCACCCACTTTGTATATTCTCGTTGCATTTTAAAATATGGAACATTTTACAACGGGGAGTGCCGCTGAAGGGCTGTAGAAGTGAGTAGCACAATTTTAAACATGGTACGCCTGTACAATCCAGAACACACTCTAGAAGTAAAGCTATCTTAATCATAATGAAACACTTTAGTTTATACAATAATTTAGTTAATAAGATAATATAATTTGAGCTATATATTGGCACACTAGGGGGGGGGGTATTGTGCAAATTACACAAGTCCAATGCATTCTGTTTCGCATCATTTGTATTTTGTGGCTATGAGACCGGTTTTGTTAGATGCTAAAAACAAAGAGATGAATATACAGACGACAAACGGGTCCATGGCCAGTAAATGAAAGTGAAGAGAAACAACAGAAATCTAGCAAAACAAAACATACATAAAACTAAAATAAACTAAAATAAAATATATAATAAACAATTACTTGTATTTACAATTTGCAGCTATCTTTATCAAACCACGAATAAATGTATATAATTGTTTATTATATATTTTATGTCAGTTTTACATATGTTTTTAGTTATATTTTTTAGTTTTAGTTTCTATTTTTTCTGTTCTTTTTTGTTTTGTTTTTACGCTGAAGACGCTTTGTTATATATGGACTAAATATTCGCCGGATTTTTGTTGTTTCTCTTCGCTTTCATTTACTGCTCATAGACCCGTTTGTCGTCTTTAAATTCATTTCTTTGTTTTTGTCATGGTCGGCCAGTGAAGCTTTAGATCTTTTATTCTTTTATTATATACTACATTCAGAAAACTTCTCAAATGTGTTCTGGATTGTACGGGAGTAGCCTACCCAAAATATAATGGGATTTTATAAAGCGGACTGTCCATTATAGGAGTAGGTGACAAACTACGGCTTTAGGAATGAGACAAGTAAGTATTTATAATTGTTTTAAAGTAATTTCATAGTTCTTTTGGGGGTTCCTTTCAAAACCCAAACGTTTTCTTTCTTTTTCCCGGTCTGCACCTTTATCTAGAATACTGTAAATTATGCTAATAAATTATCTACAGATAGCACGTGTGAACACGTACAAACTTTGAGACATTCAATTGATTTGGCACGAAATCAGAACATGAATAACATAGGAATCAGGGATTCCATGCACATTTTCACATGTTAGTCCCTATGAACTTACTCTGACAGCATGAACTCTGACTAACCATGAACTCTGACAGCACTGTCAGATTATTTTAACTAGTGTTTACGTAAAGATTTCTTACACCTTTCTATTTATAATTGAAATAAAATTAAAAATGTAATAGCAGGTAATGCTTTGAATTAAGACAGAAAAAACTGTGTTTTTATTATTGCCCGAACATTTCGGTTTCATATCTCGAAGTCTTTATCAACGGAAAAGGAAACAAGAAAAGGAAAAAAAAAAAAGAACACACACCCTGAACAGTTTATACATACTGGAAAATCAAACAGTTCATGGTAACGGGCTATAAGCAAGAGATGCCTCGTTTTAATTGGAATTGAAACATTATAAAATGAGTTACGACGAAAATACATATACTCACAGAATCTGCTTTTTATGGTGGGTCTAAATAGGCAGATTTAACAAGTTTAAAGCTACCCGCCAATTGCTAAAAAAGCTACCTGATTTCTTTATTATGAGGAAAGCACCCCTACTCCTCAAACATGGAGTGATTCTTGTGGAAATAACACAATCAAATTCATCGTACCAGAGAATCCAGTTGTAAAGGTTTTGGCGCACCTTCTATGTAAACTGCTGCTCTTAAAAGTGTTACTTAAATAATGATTGGGGGGGGCGGATTTATCAACTAGCTTGGCACTTACATCCACTAGGCTCGATATTTTCAGTGATTTTATAAAGTATTGGCTAAGTATAAATATTCTTAACACTTTGCGCCCCAGTTTATGAAACATTTTCAAACGACCCAGGATCCACAGTGAAGACATTCTCCTTATTCGTCAAAACCCTATGTTCAACTGACTAATCGTCTCCCTTTTCTTTAAGCTCGTCACTTTGGAAATTAGTTCCGTCCCATCTAGTAACTTCCTTGTTTTTAGTACGAAAGATTTCTCTCCTAAGAAATTGTTTGTATTAGCATTTAGCTTTAACTGAACCAATTGAATAATTTCAACTGAATATTATTCGGTTGAATAAGAAAAGACTTGAATGCATTTTTATTGGTAGTTTCCCCCGTCATTTCAGAAAATAGTCTCCTGTGATAGTTTTCAGACAGCGTGCCTTTTTTCTTTATCATTTTATGTTTTTGTACATACTTGGCCGTAATTATGGAAAATTTGGTAATGGTTTATGTTTTGTTTGATTGATACCCAACAACCTCCTTTTGTAGGTACCTTAATGACTGTAAATAGGTACCTTTACCCCCCCCCATTATTAGTTACTTATTACAATCGTTATCAAATTTTTTTATCAAAGTCAATCAATTACTTGAAATGTGGATAATTAGTTACTTGAATTTGCGGAGAATTGTGTAGGAGAATTAGAAAATAAGTTTCTATGATTTCTTTTAAACTGTTTTCTATTTTATTCAATCGAATTATCAAAGTCAATTACTGTTTTTCTATATTTACTCTTTAAAATGTCGTTTTAAGCCTACCTGCAGTTCTCATCCAAATTGTCATCTTCGATAATTGTTTGCAGTCACTTTTTTGTATAAGTAAACAGATAGTTAAATAAATAACCGAACCCAAGCAAAAATAAAAGAGTGCAACCCTTCTTCTAGCTAAACATTGAATGGTAAGACTTGACTCTAGAGTCTAAGTTTTTACCCCCCCCTCCTCCCACCACCACCACACTCTGGAAAACGACCACCGTGGATATTACCCCCTATAAAAATGTTCCCCCTTGGAAAATAAGGTACTTTCTGCTTATTTAGAACACACGTCTAATTATGATAAAAATATAATAGTTTAGAAACAAATTTGGGCTATATATTTGCACATTAGGGGTAGGGGTGGGGATGAAGCATAGCATATATTAAATACATATAGTAAATGAATTAAAATAGAGCTACGGTTTATTTTCCTACCGAGCCGAAGCTAGTTGTCTGGCATAAAGTCCGTGAAAACCAGGAATTATATCATGTTCACGATAAAAATTTCTCACGTGTGTTCTATATAAGAAGGAAGTACCGAAAATTCCCCCCACCCCGCCGCAGAAAATATTGTTTTCCAAATTTGAGAATTTGGATTGGATTGTATTTTTTTTTTTTTTTTTTTTTTTAGTTTACTTGAGAATTGGCGAAGGAAAAAAGTTCACTTTTATGTGTTGACTGCATTCTAAAGAGCCAAATTCCGGTTTTATTCTTCTCCTTCCATTTCATTCACTTTCTTCTTTGTCACTGTTTTTATCTTGCTGCATTATTGGCTAATTCAAAAGGTGTCATGTAAGAGTTTTTTGTTAGACTTGCATTTGCAGCCCACCCCCTCAGGCGAGTGTAACTGCATGAGAGTGAAGTTCCCCTTCCGCTCAAAACTCATCAAGAGGAAATGGTGATTAAGCGTTTTGAACGTTTTTCTACGATTATAAATATATATATATTTCATTAAGTTTTGTCTCACCCAACAAAGGTTACGAGCCTGAAAAAATTTGCCTGATTTTGGAAAAAACATGGAAATGCCCCCTAGAACTCAAGTAATCTCAATCAAAATCACATCATCAAATTAAGCGTATCAGAAAACTCTACTGTTATGGTTTCAAGCTCATATCTGCAAAATGTGGAATTTATTTATTTTTTTTTTTTTGCCAGAAGAAAGATCACGCGTATTTATTTGTTTGATTTTTCTATCTGTTTTTATTTTGTCAGGGGTGATCATCAACCAATTAGTCATAGAACGTCGTGTAAGGGCTCATTTGAATGGAAATTAGAAGTTCTGGTGCTCTTTTAAAGTGACCAAAAAGATTGGAGGGCAACTAGGCCCCTCCCAAAATCGTCTGATAAAAAAATTTAAATAGCCATTTTGTTTATCATAGTTTAAAGCCCAATAACTATGCTTTTGGATATAAAATGACCCCCCCCCCTACCCTCAGGGGAAAGGTATTTCAGTTATAAAATTTGCCCATTGTTTACGCATAGTATTTGTTTTTGGGAAGTATGCATACATTTTTGGGTGGGCGGTGACGAATTTTCAGCTGGGGAATCTCCACGGGGCAGTTTTCCATGGGGAGGGATGTTTTCAGGGGAGACTCGTCAGGGAAAAATATGAAGAAAAAAATTGACCTGAGCAAATAAGAAGTTGTGAAATAAGAAGCATAGAACATATCTGCAGATTTCGATTCACTAGGTTCGCTTATCCTCTTAATTATAACGCTCTGAGATCTATATCTGATACAGTGAGAAATCAGAAGTTTCAAAGGCGGTATATTTGCATAAATACTAATTTGGCACGTATTGGGAGGTGTAATGGACCGCTATTTTCGCTTTTTTTTTTTTTTTTTTAGTTAGCTTCCTTTTGATTTATTCGATTGAATATTAAATCTATGCACTATATCATTGAACATCACGGGATTTAGAAAAAAAACGTAGAAATTCCTTAAAAACTCCAGAAGAATTGTATAGATCCCTAAAAATCCCCAAACCCCTAAATAAAAAAGTTTGCCCTTAAAAGACCTCAAAAATCCTTAAAATAGGGGAGAAATCTCTATAATGACAACAATTGTTGGGGGATAGTTGGGGGGCTTGCTGCCCTCCATCACGTTTGACTCTTAAAAGGGAACTAGAACTTCCAATTTTCAACCAAATGAGCCTCTTTTAAAGTTAATACAACCATCCCTTACATAAAAACCTTAGATACCCCTTAAAACCCTTGCTCCCGAGGCTTTGTTTTTTTTAAACCCTCAAGAGCCTTGTTATATGATATTTAGACATTTTGAATAAAATGGCCATTTTAAATTTTATATTAAATGCATTTCGGAATAATGCAACATGTGTGTGAGGAGTGGCAGCTGCCCTCCGTTCACTTTGACTCTTAAAATGGGCACTAGAGCTTTTGATTACCAATGAGGACCCTCCGAACTTTATATGACCATGCTTTCAATAAAAACCATACATTCTTTCAGAGCATAACTTACAACCCTTGCCCTGGGGGCTGGAGGGTTACTACTAGATGCATTTTGGAACAATACGACATGTGTATGTGGGGGGGGGGCGTTAGCTGTCCTCCAATCACTTTGAATCTTAAAAAGGGCACTAGAGCTTAAGATTACCAATGAGTCCCCTCCGAACTTTATATGACCACGCTTTCTACAAAAAACCTTATATTCTCCTAGGGCATAGCTTACAACCCTTGCCCCGAGGGCTTGGGGGATTTGTCATGCTCAAATACATAGTTTCCGGAACTTTCATCTACGTTGAACAACATGGCTATCTCAAAATCCAGATTAGAAGTGTTTTAGGAAATGATAGGCATGTGGGGGGGGGAGGCATTTGTCCTCCGATCACCTTCGACTGATAAAAAAGGCACTAGTCCTCTCAATTTCCAATTGAATGAGCCCTTTTTGAAGTTTCTACGACAAAATTTTCTATAGAAAATTTTATATGCCCCTAAAGCATAACTTAAAACCCTTGTCCTGATGGATGGGGGAGGGGGGTTGTCATACCCAAAGACATAATTTCCGGAACTATCAACACCGTTGATCAAAATGGCTGTCTCAGAATTTTGATTTGATGTTTGACTTTTCGTCCAAATTATTAAAGAACGAAAAATTAAAAACAGAGGCCGTTCAACTGGAACAAGAAGCTTTTTTTGAAGCACTGTAAAACTTTAGTGTGACGAGTAAAGGGGTTGAGGGAGTGGAAGCCCCCCTCATGTATAGAATACCTTGTGTTCGTTTTAAGTTTCAATTTTACTACTTAATTTAGCTGAAATAAAAGTTAATTTAATAAAGAGTCAAAATGTCCTGCAGATGAACCTTTAGGCACTGTTTGATTAGTAATTGACGCTGTGCAAAAGGAGAGGGCCCAAAACCATGCAGACTACCCATATAAAACAGAAGCTTTATAGATACACATAACACAAAAGTATAGAAGTCTAATTTTGCTGAAAGGAAAACAAAATGAGAATAGTGAATTAGTATTATGGAGAGGCAAAAGTAAGACCTTTTTTCCACACCCATTAAGAATCGTCCAACCCGCAGTTCACAAATAATTACATGTTGCATCCGATTTTGTGTGTTCTTACTTACGACCAATCGAATATTATCCTATGGAACTGTTTTAAACTATTAGATGTTCATCGTTAAAACATAGAATTTTAATATTTCGCGGCACCTTAGGAGGGGTTGCCATCCCCTAGAAAAAAAACAACATTTCGCCAATACCTGAATGTAACATTTCTACTGTGTTTCCAGGTTGTTTGAAATTACATGTGCGGGATTATGGAGGAATTCCTAATCCAAATTTACTTAAATTTTGGCTGGGGCAACAATGTTCGACATTATTTTTTGATTCATTTCTTGTTTAATGGAGTTTTTCCTTCACTTGTAGAGGAGAATATATTTAGAAGAAATGACTGGAAAATCAAACTAAACACGACGAAGAAGGGTAATATTAATTTTATGCTTTTAATTCAGTTTCATCAAAATATCTGGTACAGAGGATTATACTTAAAAAGAATGAGTAATACAAAGAGAACCGGTTTCTGTATAGTAATTGAGATGGTCAGGTAGCGGCTATGTGCATGTTGAGACTCTTCAATTTTTATTTTAAAATGCCTATTACATGTATTTATATGTTTAAAATCCCTTTGAGGCTGGATTGTTACATGTTATAATGTGATAAACATTTTATGAACAATAAGGGTATTCCATAAACTTTTTACAATATATTTTTAAGTTATTACTTTTTTCGTACATTGTTTTATATTTAGAAGACTTTTGTATAAAAATTGTAATATAAAGCTCAATAATGAATAAACAATTCATAAATTAAATTGGAAAATAACATAATTTTTGAAAAGCTGACAAGCCTGGTGGATGGTAGCTCTGATGTCAGGAGTCAGCTAAAATGTCATCGTCAATTAGTGTCTTTTCTTAAAACAACTAGAGGCTATTACGATTATGACTACGTACACGGATCCAGTAGTAATTAATTTTTACCATCTGCTTGTCAAGCATAGTTAATTACATTGTATCTAACATGTGTCAATTTATCCAATATACTACTTGACAACTATCAGTTTCCCCATCTTTATATATGAGCCAGATAAAATAGTTATTATTTAAATTAACAAATAATTGGCAAATATCTGAATATGACTGTTAAAAATCACTCAATAGAGAAGTATTTTAAATCTACTTGCCACTTGCTTTAGTTTGACAGTTGAGCAAATACATGATTTCTAATTTAATTATTGAAAAAGAATAGAGTCGAAAGCTAATTAAAATAGCAAGAATCCAGCGTTAGTAGTATTGAGCTGTAAAAAAGGAGTAACTCTTACCAATGGTAACCAAAACCCTAAAAAAGAGCTTTGTATTTAGAATACTTTTATTAAAAAATGATGAAAAGAGTTTTGAGTTTAGAATAAATTAAATTTAGAAGTGAGAAAAGAGTTTTAAATTTAGAATACTTTTATCTGAAAATAATGATATCACTTTAAACTCTGAAACATAACACATTTTTTTTTTTTTTTACTCCATTTCAATTATGGGAAGCTTACAAGTCATGAAAGAGGGTAACTCTATTGTCAAATGCGTCAGCTAAAATTATAGTCATCAGTAAGTGTCTTGTCTTAAAATTATAGGAACCTGTGGGATTTGTATGAGGTTCCTTATAGGAACCTCATGCTAATATTGTGCATCTTTTGACTGTAGCACCAAAAATTGCTGTGTAGCACGCAAATTTGGCACTTGTAGCTCTCTTGTAGCCGTCCATGGTGGCAACCCTGACTGTGTATCTTTGTATAATTATTCACCATTTTCTTTTGACAAGTGACACTAATTAGATTATAAGTAATGTGAAAAACTTTTAAAAAACCTTAAATATTTACGAGTAATCCTCTTATATACTTTTTGAGAATATCAAACGTTTGGTAGTTCCATGCAGAATCGGGAAGAGTGTTCCGATGCAGTTTTTGTCAAAAAGTGCATTTACAGTACTATACTTTCAATCAAACCCTTAAACAGCCCTCTACGTTGTCCTTCATCAGCAGTGATGAAGGTAAGAAAAAAAGAGTAAACATTCGTGCTTGCCAGGTAAAAAAAAGTATTTTTCCTTGTTGTCCTAGCCAGGGGACTGTAAGTTTCCTGTATGAGATTTTTGTCGGTGGCAATTCCAAAGATACATTTTTGATGTCGATCCGAAGATGCGTTTGAGAGGTTTCAGTCTATTTTTTAGATATTCCCGCAAATTTGTTTTCACAACAAACTTTTTCTATGAAAACTAGTAGAGATAATAGTTACTATTCCAGGGTCAGCTACAGATGGCAATTTTCTTTTCCAAGCCACTTTGTTTTCAAACTTCTAAAATGTTTTTTTTTTTTTTTTTTTTTTTTGGCTTCGGTATGTTCTTAATCACTGCAACATGATAATACCCCTTTCCATCCACCCAAAATTCTGTTGTGACTCTATTGCTAAGGACTTTTTCAACAGACCAACCATTCATTGAAAATTTAATATTCAAATTTTGTCAAAATTTCTAAGTAAATTCCTTCAATTTGATTCTAAGGCAGAAAAACTAAAAAAGTAGAACGCTACCGATCAATTTACAATTATGGCTTGGCGTTTTGTGCAAAATGTATTTAAAAAACTGTTTCAACTACCCTGATTTGTAGCATTTCTTTACATTAATTTCTTTATGTTTCTTTATATTAATAATTTATATTAATTATATTTTATTATTTTCATATTCATATCACATTACTTTTTATTATTTAGACTTTTATTTTTTATATTTAGATTTTTATTTTTTATTATATTTTATTTATATTGCATTTTATATTTTATATATTATATATTATTACATTAATTATATTTATATTAATCTATATTAATTCTTTATATGTTAATGCATTTTTTTATATTTATACTGATAACTACCGCTGTTCTGACAACGTGAAGTGCAACAAAACAGAAATAGGAGGATGAAAATCTTTATGTGGCCTACAGAAAGTAAAATACATATTCATAAGGCTCTCGATCGTATTTTACCGACCACAAAATTTTTCAAATAAACTCAAGCCAGCATAGTTTCAGTAATGTTCTAGTTTCCATAATTCTAAGAAATACAGGAAACTATTACGAGTCTGTTCAAACAAGTTTTTCAGATATATGTTGCATAAACTCCGAAGGAGTAATTTTCATTCGTTTCAATTTTCAACTTCTCCCCTTTACTTTTGCCAGAAAATTGTTTTTTATAAAAACTAATTATTCTCTAGCTTAATAGTCTATTGGAATAAATTTTAGCCATGGAGTTCTGGCTTATCAGAGGAAATGCTACAGTTTCATTGTATTATTGATGGTTATTTCAATTAATTCAAATTATATTCATCGCATTATTTTCTTTTATTAAGAACCTCTTAACTTGAAAGGCCCCCTGAAAGATGGAACGTATTGAACATGCAGAACACAGTTCATTGAATTCACCGAAATTAGGGCTGGGGAAAAATACATTTCTCATAATCTAAGGGGGTAATTTTTTTCACTTTTCTTCATGAAAATACCAAAAAAGGTATTTTTCAATGTCTAGATGGGGAAAAAATCTTGGTTGGGGGATCGGGGAGTCTTAATTTTCTATCTTCCGAAATACACTGAAAAACATACTTAAAATCATGGAGCTTAAGCATTTATATTGAGAAAATACGTAATTTTAACCATAAAGAACAATTAATGCGAATAAATTAATTACCCGAGAGAGAACTCATCTGGAAGTTTTTAACCGACACTTAAAAGTTTTGATCGGGTTTTGAGGGTATGTTAAGAAAAAGGGCACAGGAAGGTGTCACTTGTTTGTAAATTATATTTTACCTTGTAAGAGGGTACTCGAGCGATCATCTTAAAACCAAATGAGCCCTCTATAACCCTCCTAAAATCCCTCTCAAGCTTCTTCACCAAGCTTTTCCTTAGGAATGAGCTACAAAATGATTTTTATTAGTTCAATTAGTTGCGACAATTAAAGTAGGGGGCTGAATTTTTCGCTCTTGCCCCCTAGATTTTGAAAATACTTGGTGTGTTTTCATTGAAAAAATAAAGAAAAACGATACCTTTACCCCTCTAGAAATGGCAAATTATATTTTATGACCCTCCCCCCTCTAAATTTTTATGAATTGATGCCACTCAAGTCAACGCTAATGGGTTGATTATTGACTAGTTCTTTTACTTTCATAGTGCGTAATGATAATATAAATATTGTAAAATAGTAGACGCAATGATATTTACTAAGATGCCATATTATGAAAACAATAATCATAGAAACATTTCAGGCAGAACTCGATTTTGAATAACTGCCAAAATTAGACAAATTAAACAGAAAAACAGAGACAGAGATTATAGTAAAGATTGTAAAATTCCAATAGAATATGGCTTCCTAAAAACCATCACTGATAAAGACACTCCAATTTTTACTTGGTCGGCGAACTTTTTAATCATAGTGAATGCGTACACAGATAATTCCCAAAGGGACCAAATTGCTCAG
Source organism: Artemia franciscana (assembly GCF_032884065.1). Lineage (NCBI taxonomy): Eukaryota > Metazoa > Arthropoda > Branchiopoda > Anostraca > Artemiidae > Artemia > Artemia franciscana. The sequence goes on from NC_088872.1 coordinate 5,095,133, forward strand.
TTGATAATTATTCCCCGAGTTTTGTTTCTGCAATTTCCTAGCAGGTAGACAGAACATCTTGAGAGACCGCCCTTTCGAAGGCTTTACCAGGCAAACACCGTTCAATTTAATCAGAAACAGAAATTTCCACTTTCAGACAGTTAGGGCGATGTATCATTAGTTTAAGTTTTTAAGTTTCCAGTTCAGTGGGTTTATCAACGAATAAAAACATCTATCTCAAATATTCGAATGTCTATTCCTGGACGCCACATCGAGAACCACAGTGTTTACATTTTGGGCATACAGGCAACATGATCAGTGCTTCTACTCTCAGACCAAATCTTACCTCTCAATTACCCCCCCACCAAAAAAAATAATAATTAAATACCTTCCTCTTTCTAGCCCCAAGGAAAAAACCACCTCATTAAAACACATAGACACACACTTACGCACATATGTCTTTAAACGAGCAACCGTGTATATGTGTGCATGCATAACTTTTTTCTTGAAGACGGCACCATATTTTTTTTTCCCTTTTCTTTTTTTTGAAAATTCGTGTACTAAGATTTGCTGTACTATTTGTACTATTTGCTTAAATAAGCATCGGTCATATTGTTTCTTAAATAAAAAAAAAGATCAAAAGAATATGTTTTTCTCCCAATATATTTCAGTTTTATTACTGAAAATTAATTTTAAAATTTTTTTAACAAAATATGTTTTTCAAGGGAACTGAAGAGCTCCATTAAACCTAAAATGAGCCAAAATAAAAAAATCTACAAGCGTAAAACTACCATAAATCAGAATCAATAAATAAACCATACCCAAAACGGACAGAATCTACAACAAAAAACTTATTCGAAACTAAAATGAGAAGAAATTAACATGAATAGGGCTCACAACCCTTATGAATTCTCAAGGCCAGAACATAATTTGCCATCTACTGAAAAAAAAATGAATGGGCATTGTCAGTTTAATATACATATGCTCATATTCATTCTTTGAAATCTTAATAATTTTTTTATTTATTAAAGTGACTACAGTGAAAACAATTAATTTGTTTTTCGTAAAGTGCAAATTATGTTTTGGCCTTGAGTAGGCATAAGGGTTGTGAGCCCCTATGAGTTTGATTACGTTGTTTATTGTAATTTCTGTTTGTTTTGGGATATATTTATTTATTGATGGTGATTTTACGCTTTGTAGATTATTTGACGCTAAAGATCATTTTCAAAATTGTTGCTGGTGTTCCAGTAATTACACTGTATTTGAGGGTCGTTTTTCCTTTTCTTAGTTGGAAACCTGGAAAAATTACACAAAAGTTTTTCTACTGTGAATCAGGAGGTTCGGGGTATATATTTTCGGAGGGGGTGGAGTACACTGAATGTCATTTTGTTTCTGAAATTTGTCTCGCAATTCAAAGTTTGGTCTCCTAGTAATGCTTATTAAAAAAGATTTTTTGGAAAAAAAGGGTCGTGTGAGGGGGGCTGATTGCCCTCCATTTCTTTTAGTCACACAAAAAAAGAGAACTAGAAATTTCAATTTGCATTCAAATGAGCCCTCGCCCGGTGTTCTAGGAGTATTAAATAAAAAAAACTAGTTTTTTTTAACTGAAAGTAAGGAGCGACATTAAAACTTAAAAAGAAACAGAAATTACTCCGTATATAAAATGGGTTGTCCCCTCCTCAACGCCTCGCTCTTTACGCTAAAGCTTTTAATTGTTTTAAAAAGTAGAATTGTGGCAAAGAATCAAACTTTAGCGTAAAGAGCGAGGGGTTGCGGAGGGGACAACCAATTTCATATAAAGAGTAATTTCTGTTCGTTTTAAGTTTTAATGTCACTCCTTACTTTCAGTTAAAACAAACTAGTTTTTTTATTTAATTTCTGAACGTTTTTGAATTAATGCATGTTTGATTTTGGCTCTCTGCACATAAATTATTGAAATGAAATTTGTATATTAATTTTTTTTTGGCTAAATGGCTTTCTCTTAGTTTTCATCAGACGATTTTGAGAATTAAGGGGTGGGGAAGGAGGCCTAGCTACCCTCTAGTTTTTCGGTTACTTAAAATGGCTACTAGAACTTTTAATTTATAACGAACGTTTTTATTAGTAAAAAATATGCGTAACTTAAGAATTAACTTACGTAACAAACTTTTATATTCTTATATTTTTATTATGTGTACGAGGGGTTTTTTTTTACCCCCATTAATACCTCACTCTTTACACTAGATCGTAAGTTTTGTCCCAATTCTTTAAGAATGACCCCTGAATCAAAAAGGCCGTAGAATAAATAGTTGAAATTACTAAAAATACTTTAGCATAAACAGCGAGGTATTTATTTCCTCCTAATTATCTCGCTCTTTATGCTAAAGTATTTTTAGAACCCCTCATATGCGTAATAATCTCTGTTCGTTTTAAATTTCAATGCTATTCCTTACTTTCAATTGGAAAAACTTTTCATGTTTATTTTTTCATTGTTTTTTTATAGTAATGCTAGAAAATCATGCGCCCTTTTCATTGAACTTTTTTCCCCCATGAAATATTCCTCCAAGGAAAGATCCTCCCACATAGCCCCCCCCCCATCAAACCCACCCCCCAAACCAAAAAAAAAAAATTATGAAAACGTCTGCACACTTCCCAATAACCATTACTCTATGTAAACAGTGGTCAAAGTTTGTTACTTGCAGCCCCTCCCCCAGGGATTGTGGGGGATTAAGTCATTCCCAAAGGAAGAGTTATTATAGTTTTCGACAATGCGAAACAAAATGGCTATCTCAAAATTTTAATCCGTTGACTTTTGGAAAAAAATGAGAGTGGGAGGGGGCCTAAGTGCTCTCCAATTTTTTGATCACTTAAAAAGGGGACTAGAACTTTTCATTTTCGTAAGAATGAGCCCTCTTGTGACACTCTAGGACCACTTGGTCGATACGATGACCACTGGGAAAAACAAACAACAAACAAATAAACACGCACCCGTGATTTGATTTTAAATTAATTTTATAAAAAATGATTCTTTTGATAAAAAATAATTTTACAAAAAAATGAGCGTGGGAGGGGGCCTAGGTGCCCTCCAATTTTTGGTCACTTAAAAAAAGCACTGGAAATTTTCATTTACGTTAGAATGAGCCCTCTTGCAACATTCTATGACCACTTGGTCGATACGATCACCCCTGGAAAAAAACAAACAAACAAATAAACACACATCCGTGATCTGTCTTCTGGCAAAAAATACGAAATTCCACATTTTTGTAGATAGGAGCTTCAAGTTTTTGCTACAGGGTTCTCTTATATGCTGAATGCAATGGTGTGATTTTCGTTAAGATTCTATGACTTTTAAGAGGTGTTTCTCCCTATTTTCCAAAATAAGGTAAATTTTCTCAGGCTCGTAACTTTTGACTGCAGAGATTAAATTTGATGAAACTTATTTATTTAAAATTAGGATGAAAATCCAATTCTTTTGATGTATCTTTTAGCATCAAAATTCCGTTTTTTAGAGTTATATTTACTATTGAACCGGGTCGCTCCTTACTACAGTTCGTTACCACGAACTGTTTGATTGGCTCGATGCGATCATCCCTGGAAAGAAACACACATCCATGATCTTTCTCCTGGCACAAAAAAAAAATACATATGCAACATTTTGTGCGTATAAGAGCTTGAAACCTCTATAGAATAAGAAGTTATTCGCGCCTATTACGCATTTCTATTACAAACAAGAGAATTTGGAGAATTACTGGAGTATTGATTAGATATTAAAAGTAAAAACTAAAACCACTAAGAAATTCCCCGAAGAGATACCCCGCCCCCTTACTCCCGACCGAGTTCAGTCATCAAACAATAATCAGTTTAACCTGTCTAGTAATATTACGAATCCTATTATGAAAAAGCACTAAGTCGTATTTTCTTTTTCAATAATTTCTTTTTTTTCGTTCGGAAAATTGTATTTAATTTATACCTGCATTTTTTCTAATAGCTCTATTTCTTATCTGCTTGCAGATGTAGAGGATGTATTCATATCCAGTCTACTTTCAAAGGTTTTAACAGAAGAAAATCTAATTTGGAACTGACCGATTATAGAGAGTAAAAAACCTTAAATATGAAGAAAAATGAAGGGGTGGGGAAGGAGGCCTAGTTGCCCTCCAATTTTTCGGTTACTTAAAAAGGCAACTACAACTTTTAATTTTTAACAAACGTTTTTATTAGTAAAAAATATACGTAACTTAAGAATTAACTTACGTAACAAAATTTTATATTCTTATATTTTTATTATGTATACGAGAGGTCTGTACCCTTGTTAATACCTCGCTCTTTACACTAATCGTAAGTTTTGTCCCAATTCTTTAAGAATGACCCCTGAACCAGAAAGACCGTAGAATAAATAGTTAAAATTACTAAAAATACTTTAACATAAAGAGCGAAGTATTTATCTCCTCATAGATACCCCGCTCTTTATGCTAAAGTATTTTTAGAACCCCCCATATGCGTAACAATCACTGTTCGTTTTAAGTTTCAATGCTACTCCTTAATTTCAATTGAAAAAACGTTTTCATGTTTATTTTTTCATTGTTTTCTTATAGTAATGCTACAAAATCCTGCGCCCTTTTCACTGATTTTTTCGTCCCCCATGACATATTCCTCCAAGGAAAGATCCTCCCACATAACCACATTTTATGGTCACTAAATTAGGGCACTACAACTTTTCATTTCCATTGGAATGAGCCCTCTTGCGACATTCTAGGACCACTTGGTCGATACGATGACCCCTGGGAAAAATAAAATAAAAAAACAAATCAAACCCCCAACCAAAAAAAAAACATGAAAACGTCTGTACACTTCCCAATAACCATTACTATATGTAAACACTGGTCAAAGTTTGTTACTTGCAGCCCCTCCCCCAGGGATTGTGGGGGAGTAAGTCATTCCCAAAGAAAGAGTTATTATAGTTTTCGACTATGCGAAACAAAATGGCTATCTCAAAATTTTGATCCGTTGACTTCGGGAAAAAATGAGCGTGGGAGGGGGCCTAGGTGCCCTCAGATTTTTTTGGTCACTTAAAAAGGGCACTAGAACTTTTCAATTCTGTTAGAATGAGCCTTCTTGTGACATTCTAGGACCACTTGGTCGATACGATGACAGTTCGGGAGAAAAAACAACAAATAAACACACACCCGTGATTTGTCCTCTGGCAAAAAATACGAAATTCCACATTTTTGTAGATAGGAGCTTGAAATTTTTGCTACAGGGTACTCTGATACGCCGAATGCGATGGTGTGATTTCCGTTAAGATTCTATGTTTTTTAGGGGGTTTTTTCCCTGTTTTCCAAAATAAGGCAAATTTTCTCTGGCTCGTAACTTTTGATGACAAAGATTGAATTTGATGAAACTTATATATTTAGAATCAACATGAAAATTCGATTCTTTTGATGTATCCTTTTACCCGTCTCCCCCTGATTGATACATACGTCACCCACTTTGTATATTCTCGTTGCATTTTAAAATATGGAACATTTTACAACGGGGAGTGCCGCTGAAGGGCTGTAGAAGTGAGTAGCACAATTTTAAACATGGTACGCCTGTACAATCCAGAACACACTCTAGAAGTAAAGCTATCTTAATCATAATGAAACACTTTAGTTTATACAATAATTTAGTTAATAAGATAATATAATTTGAGCTATATATTGGCACACTAGGGGGGGGGGTATTGTGCAAATTACACAAGTCCAATGCATTCTGTTTCGCATCATTTGTATTTTGTGGCTATGAGACCGGTTTTGTTAGATGCTAAAAACAAAGAGATGAATATACAGACGACAAACGGGTCCATGGCCAGTAAATGAAAGTGAAGAGAAACAACAGAAATCTAGCAAAACAAAACATACATAAAACTAAAATAAACTAAAATAAAATATATAATAAACAATTACTTGTATTTACAATTTGCAGCTATCTTTATCAAACCACGAATAAATGTATATAATTGTTTATTATATATTTTATGTCAGTTTTACATATGTTTTTAGTTATATTTTTTAGTTTTAGTTTCTATTTTTTCTGTTCTTTTTTGTTTTGTTTTTACGCTGAAGACGCTTTGTTATATATGGACTAAATATTCGCCGGATTTTTGTTGTTTCTCTTCGCTTTCATTTACTGCTCATAGACCCGTTTGTCGTCTTTAAATTCATTTCTTTGTTTTTGTCATGGTCGGCCAGTGAAGCTTTAGATCTTTTATTCTTTTATTATATACTACATTCAGAAAACTTCTCAAATGTGTTCTGGATTGTACGGGAGTAGCCTACCCAAAATATAATGGGATTTTATAAAGCGGACTGTCCATTATAGGAGTAGGTGACAAACTACGGCTTTAGGAATGAGACAAGTAAGTATTTATAATTGTTTTAAAGTAATTTCATAGTTCTTTTGGGGGTTCCTTTCAAAACCCAAACGTTTTCTTTCTTTTTCCCGGTCTGCACCTTTATCTAGAATACTGTAAATTATGCTAATAAATTATCTACAGATAGCACGTGTGAACACGTACAAACTTTGAGACATTCAATTGATTTGGCACGAAATCAGAACATGAATAACATAGGAATCAGGGATTCCATGCACATTTTCACATGTTAGTCCCTATGAACTTACTCTGACAGCATGAACTCTGACTAACCATGAACTCTGACAGCACTGTCAGATTATTTTAACTAGTGTTTACGTAAAGATTTCTTACACCTTTCTATTTATAATTGAAATAAAATTAAAAATGTAATAGCAGGTAATGCTTTGAATTAAGACAGAAAAAACTGTGTTTTTATTATTGCCCGAACATTTCGGTTTCATATCTCGAAGTCTTTATCAACGGAAAAGGAAACAAGAAAAGGAAAAAAAAAAGAACACACACCCTGAACAGTTTATACATACTGGAAAATCAAACAGTTCATGGTAACGGGCTATAAGCAAGAGATGCCTCGTTTTAATTGGAATTGAAACATTATAAAATGAGTTACGACGAAAATACATATACTCACAGAATCTGCTTTTTATGGTGGGTCTAAATAGGCAGATTTAACAAGTTTAAAGCTACCCGCCAATTGCTAAAAAAGCTACCTGATTTCTTTATTATGAGGAAAGCACCCCTACTCCTCAAACATGGAGTGATTCTTGTGGAAATAACACAATCAAATTCATCGTACCAGAGAATCCAGTTGTAAAGGTTTTGGCGCACCTTCTATGTAAACTGCTGCTCTTAAAAGTGTTACTTAAATAATGATTGGGGGGGGCGGATTTATCAACTAGCTTGGCACTTACATCCACTAGGCTCGATATTTTCAGTGATTTTATAAAGTATTGGCTAAGTATAAATATTCTTAACACTTTGCGCCCCAGTTTATGAAACATTTTCAAACGACCCAGGATCCACAGTGAAGACATTCTCCTTATTCGTCAAAACCCTATGTTCAACTGACTAATCGTCTCCCTTTTCTTTAAGCTCGTCACTTTGGAAATTAGTTCCGTCCCATCTAGTAACTTCCTTGTTTTTAGTACGAAAGATTTCTCTCCTAAGAAATTGTTTGTATTAGCATTTAGCTTTAACTGAACCAATTGAATAATTTCAACTGAATATTATTCGGTTGAATAAGAAAAGACTTGAATGCATTTTTATTGGTAGTTTCCCCCGTCATTTCAGAAAATAGTCTCCTGTGATAGTTTTCAGACAGCGTGCCTTTTTTCTTTATCATTTTATGTTTTTGTACATACTTGGCCGTAATTATGGAAAATTTGGTAATGGTTTATGTTTTGTTTGATTGATACCCAACAACCTCCTTTTGTAGGTACCTTAATGACTGTAAATAGGTACCTTTACCCCCCCCCATTATTAGTTACTTATTACAATCGTTATCAAATTTTTTTATCAAAGTCAATCAATTACTTGAAATGTGGATAATTAGTTACTTGAATTTGCGGAGAATTGTGTAGGAGAATTAGAAAATAAGTTTCTATGATTTCTTTTAAACTGTTTTCTATTTTATTCAATCGAGTTATCAAAGTCAATTACTGTTTTTCTATATTTACTCTTTAAAATGTCGTTTTAAGCCTACCTGCAGTTCTCATCCAAATTGTCATCTTCGATAATTGTTTGCAGTCACTTTTTTGTATAAGTAAACAGATAGTTAAATAAATAACCGAACCCAAGCAAAAATAAAAGAGTGCAACCCTTCTTCTAGCTAAACATTGAATGGTAAGACTTGGCTCTAGAGTCTAAGTTTTTACCCCCCCCCCCTCCTCCCACCACCACCACACTCTGGAAAACGACCACCGTGGATATTACCCCCTATAAAAATATTCCCCCTTGGAAAATAAGGTACTTTCTGCTTATTTAGAACACACGTCTAATTATGATAAAAATATAATAGTTTAGAAACAAATTTGGGCTATATATTTGCACATTAGGGGTAGGGGTGGGGATGAAGCATAGCATATATTAAATACATATAGTAAATGAATTAAAATAGAGCTACGGTTTATTTTCCTACCGAGCCGAAGCTAGTTGTCTGGCATAAAGTCCGTGAAAACCAGGAATTATATCATGTTCACGATAAAAATTTCTCACGTGTGTTCTATATAAGAAGGAAGTACCGAAAATTCCCCCCACCCCGCCGCAGAAAATATTGTTTTCCAAATTTGAGAATTTGGATTGGATTGTATTTTTTTTTTTTTTTTTTTTTTTAGTTTACTTGAGAATTGGCGAAGGAAAAAAGTTCACTTTTATGTGTTGACTGCATTCTAAAGAGCCAAATTCCGGTTTTATTCTTCTCCTTCCATTTCATTCACTTTCTTCTTTGTCACTGTTTTTATCTTGCTGCATTATTGGCTAATTCAAAAGGTGTCATGTAAGAGTTTTTTGTTAGACTTGCATTTGCAGCCCACCCCCTCAGGCGAGTGTAACTGCATGAGAGTGAAGTTCCCCTTCCGCTCAAAACTCATCAAGAGGAAATGGTGATTAAGCGTTTTGAACGTTTTTCTACGATTATAAATATATATATATTTCATTAAGTTTTGTCTCACCCAACAAAGGTTACGAGCCTGAAAAAATTTGCCTGATTTTGGAAAAAACATGGAAATGCCCCCTAGAACTCACGTAATCTCAATCAAAATCACATCATCAAATTAAGCGTATCAGAAAACTCTACTGTTATGGTTTCAAGCTCATATCTGCAAAATGTGGAATTTATTTATTTTTTTTTTTTTTGCCAGAAGAAAGATCACGCGTATTTATTTGTTTGATTTTTCTATCTGTTTTTATTTTGTCAGGGGTGATCATCAACCAATTAGTCATAGAACGTCGTGTAAGGGCTCATTTGAATGGAAATTAGAAGTTCTGGTGCTCTTTTAAAGTGACCAAAAAGATTGGAGGGCAACTAGGCCCCTCCCAAAATCGTCTGATAAAAAAATTTAAATAGCCATTTTGTTTATCATAGTTTAAAGCCCAATAACTATGCTTTTGGATATAAAATGACCCCCCCCCCTACCCTCAGGGGAAAGGTATTTCAGTTATAAAATTTGCCCATTGTTTACGCATAGTATTTGTTTTTGGGAAGTATGCATACATTTTTGGGTGGGCGGTGACGAATTTTCAGCTGGGGAATCTCCACGGGGCAGTTTTCCATGGGGAGGGATGTTTTCAGGGGAGACTCGTCAGGGAAAAATATGAAGAAAAAAATTGACCTGAGCAAATAAGAAGTTGTGAAATAAGAAGCATAGAACATATCTGCAGATTTCGATTCACTAGGTTCGCTTATCCTCTTAATTATAACGCTCTGAGATCTATATCTGATACAGTGAGAAATCAGAAGTTTCAAAGGCGGTATATTTGCATAAATACTAATTTGGCACGTATTGGGAGGTGTAATGGACCGCTATTTTCGCTTTTTTTTTTTTTTTTTTAGTTAGCTTCCTTATGATTTATTCGATTGAATATTAAATCTATGCACTATATCATTGAAAATCACGGGATTTAGAAAAAAAACGTAGAAATTCTTTAATAACTCCAGAAGAATTGTATAGATCCCTAAAAATCCCCAAATCCCTAAATAAAAAAGTTTGCCCTTAAAAGACCTCAAAAATCCTTAAAATAGGGGGGAAATCCCTATAATGACAACAATTGTTGGGGGGTAGTTGGGGGGCTTGCTGCCCTCCATCACGTTTGACTCTTAAAAGGGAACTAGAACTTCCAATTTTCAACCAAATGAGCCTCTTTTAAAGTTAATACAACCATCCCTTACATAAAAACCTTAGATACCCCTTAAAACCCTTGCTCCCGAGGCTTTGTTTTTTTTAAACCCTCAAGAGCCTTGTTATATGATATTTAGACATTTTGAATAAAATGGCCATTTTAAATTTTATATTAAATGCATTTCGGAATAATGCAACATGTGTGTGAGGGGTGGCAGCTGCCCTCCGTTCACTTTGACTCTTAAAATGGGCACTAGAGCTTTTGATTACCAATGAGGACCCTCCGAACTTTATATGACCATGCTTTCAATAAAAACCATACATTCTTTCAGAGCATAACTTACAACCCTTGCCCTGGGGGCTGGAGGGTTACTACTAGATGCATTTTGGAACAATACGACATGTGTATGTGGGGGGGGGGCGTTAGCTGTCCTCCAATCACTTTGAATCTTAAAAAGGGCACTAGAGCTTAAGATTACCAATGAGTCCCCTCCGAACTTTATATGACCACGCTTTCTACAAAAAACCTTATATTCTCCTAGGGCATAGCTTACAACCCTTGCCCCGAGGGCTTGGGGGATTTGTCATGCTCAAATACATAGTTTCCGGAACTTTCATCTACGTTGAACAACATGGCTATCTCAAAATCCAGATTAGAAGTGTTTTAGGAAATGATAGGCATGTGGGGGGGGGAGGCATTTGTCCTCCGATCACCTTCGACTGATAAAAAAGGCACTAGTCCTCTCAATTTCCAATTGAATGAGCCCTTTTTGAAGTTTCTACGACAAAATTTTCTATAGAAAATTTTATATGCCCCTAAAGCATAACTTAAAACCCTTGTCCTGATGGATGGGGGAGGGGGGTTGTCATACCCAAAGACATAATTTCCGGAACTATCAACACCGTTGATCAAAATGGCTGTCTCAGAATTTTGATTTGATGTTTGACTTTTCGTCCAAATTATTAAAGAACGAAAAATTAAAAACAGAGGCCGTTCAACTGGAACAAGAAGCTTTTTTTGAAGCACTGTAAAACTTTAGTGTGACGAGTAAAGGGGTTGAGGGAGTGGAAGCCCCCCTCATGTATAGAATACCTTGTGTTCGTTTTAAGTTTCAATTTTACTACTTAATTTTAGCTGAAATAAAAGTTAATTTAATAAAGAGTCAAAATGTCCTGCAGATGAACCTTTAGGCACTGTTTGATTAGTAATTGACGCTGTGCAAAAGGAGAGGGCCCAAAACCATGCAGACTACCCATATAAAACAGAAGCTTTATAGATACACATAACACAAAAGTATAGAAGTCTAATTTTGCTGAAAGGAAAACAAAATGAGAATAGTGAATTAGTATTATGGAGAGGCAAAAGTAAGACCTTTTTTCCACACCCATTAAGAATCGTCCAACCCGCAGTTCACAAATAATTACATGTTGCATCCGATTTTGTGTGTTCTTACTTACGACCAATCGAATATTATCCTATGGAACTGTTTTAAACTATTAGATGTTCATCGTTAAAACATAGAATTTTAATATTTCGCGGCACCTTAGGAGGGGTTGCCATCCCCTAGAAAAAAAACAACATTTCGCCAATACCTGAATGTAACATTTCTACTGTGTTTCCAGGTTGTTTGAAATTACATGTGCGGGATTATGGAGGAATTCCTAATCCAAATTTACTTAAATTTTGGCTGGGGCAACAATGTTCGACATTATTTTTTGATTCATTTCTTGTTTAATGGAGTTTTTCCTTCACTTGTAGAGGAGAATATATTTAGAAGAAATGACTGGAAAATCAAACTAAACACGACGAAGAAGGGTAATATTAATTTTATGCTTTTAATTCAGTTTCATCAAAATATCTGGTACAGAGGATTATACTTAAAAAGAATGAGTAATACAAAGAGAACCGGTTTCTGTATAGTAATTGAGATGGTCAGGTAGCGGCTATGTGCATGTTGAGACTCTTCAATTTTTATTTTAAAATGCCTATTACATGTATTTATATGTTTAAAATCCCTTTGAGGCTGGATTGTTACATGTTATAATATGATAAACATTTTATGAACAATAAGGGTATTCCATAAACTTTTTACAATATATTTTTAAGTTATTACTTTGTTCGTACATTGTTTTAAATTTAGAAGACTTTTGTATAAAAATTATAATATAAAGCTCAATAATGAATAAACAGTTCATAAAGTAAAATTAGAATATAATATAATTTTTGAAAAGCTGACAAGCCTGGTGGATGGTAACTCTGATGTCAGGAGTCAGCTAAAATGTCATCGTCAATTAGTGTCTTTTCTTAAAAACAACTAGAGGCTATTACGATTATGACTACGTACACGGATCCAGTCGTAATTAATTTTTACCATCTGCTTGTCAAGCATAGTTAATTACATTGTATCTAACATGTGTCAATTTATCCAATATACTACTTGACAACTATCAGTTTCCCCATCTTTATATATGAGCCAGATAAAATAGTTATTATTTAAATTAACAAATAATTGGCAAATATCTGAATATGACTGTTAAAAATCACTCAATAGAGAAGTATTTTAAATCTACTTGCCACTTGCTTTAGTTTGACAGTTGAGCAAATACATGATTTCTAATTTAATTATTGAAAAAGAATAGAGTCGAAAGCTAATTAAAATAGCAAGAATCCAGCGTTAGTAGTATTGAGCTGTAAAAAAGGAGTAACTCTTACCAATGGTAACCAAAACCGTAAAAAAAGAGCTTTGTATTTAGAATACTTTTATTAAAAAATGATGAAAAGAGTTTTGAGTTTAGAATAAATTAAATTTAGAAGTGAGAAAAGAGTTTTAAATTTAGAATACTTTTATCTGAAAATAATGATATCACTTTAAACTCTGAAACATAACACATTTTTTTTTTTTTTTTTTACTCCATTTCAATTATGGGAAGCTTACAAGTCATGAAAGAGGGTAACTCTATTGTCAAATGCGTCAGCTAAAATTATAGTCATCAGTAAGTGTCTTGTCTTAAAATTATAGGAACCTGTGGGATTTGTATGAGGTTCCTTATAGGAACCTCATGCTAATATTGTGCATCTTTTGACTGTAGCACCAAAAATTGCTGTGTAGCACGCAAATTTGGCACTTGTAGCTCTCTTGTAGCCGTCCATGGTGGCAACCCTGACTGTGTATCTTTGTATAATTATTCACCATTTTCTTTTGACAAGTGACACTAATTAGATTATAAGTAATGTGAAAAACTGGTAAAAAACCTTAAATATTTACGAGTAATCCTCTTATATACTTTTTGAGAATATCAAACGTTTGGTAGTTCCATGCAGAATCGGGAAGAGTGTTCCGATGCAGTTTTTGTCAAAAAGTGCATTTACAGTACTATACTTTCAATCAAACCCTTAAACAGCCCTCTACGTTGTCCTTCATCAGCAGTGATGAAGGTAAGAAAAAAAGAGTAAACATTCGTGCTTGCCAGGTAAAAAAAAGTATTTTTCCTTGTTGTCCTAGCCAGGGGACTGTAAGTTTCCTGTATGAGATTTTTGTCGGTGGCAATTCCAAAGATACATATTTGATGTCAATCCGAAGATGCGTTTGAGAGGTTTCAGTCTATTTTTTAGATATTCCCGCAAATTTGTTTTCACAACAAACTTTTTCTATGAAAACTAGTAAAGATAATAGTTACTATTCCAGGGTCAGCTACAGATGGCAATTTTGTTTTCCAAGCCACTTTGTTTTCAAACTTCTAAAATGTTTTTTTTTTTTTTTTTTTTTTTTGGCTGCGGTATGTTCTTAATCACTGCAACATGATAATACCCCTTTCCATCCACCCAAAATTCTGTTGTGACTCTATTGTTAAGGACTTATTCAACAGACCAACCATTCATTGAAAATTTAATATTCAAATTTTGTCAAAATTTCTAAGCAAATTCCTTCAATTTGATTCTAAGGCAGAAAAACTAAAAAAGCAGAACGCTACCGATCAATTTACAATTATGGCTTGGCGTTTTGTGCAAAATGTATTTAAAAAACTGTTTCAACTACCCTGATTTCTAGCATTTCTTTACATTAATTTCTTTATATTTCTTTATATTAATAATTTATATTAATTATATTTTATTATTTTCATATTCATATCACATTACTTTTTATTATTTAGACTTTTATTTTTTATATTTAGATTTTTATTTTTTATTATATTTTATTTATATTGCATTTTATATTTTATATATTATATATTATTACATTAATTATATTTATATTAATCTATATTAATTCTTTATATGTTAATGCATTTTTTTATATTTATACTGATAACTACCGCTGTTCTGACAACGTGAAGTGCAACAAAACAGAAATAGGAGGATGAAAATCTTTATGTGGCCTACAGAAAGTAAAATACATATTCATAAGGCTCTCGATCGTATTTTACCGACCACAAAATTTTTCAAATAAACTCAAGCCAGCATAGTTTCAGTAATGTTCTAGTTTCCATAATTCTAAGAAATACAGGAAACTATTACGAGTCTGTTCAAACAAGTTTTTCAGATATATGTTGCATAAACTCCGAAGGAGTAATTTTCATTCGTTTCAATTTTCAACTTCTCCCCTTTACTTTTGCCAGAAAATTGTTTTTTATAAAAACTAATTATTCTCTAGCTTAATAGTCTATTGGAATAAATTTTAGCCATGGAGTTCTGGCTTATCAGAGGAAATGCTACATTTTCATTGTATTATTGATGGTTATTTCAATTAATTCAAATTATATTCATCGCATTATTTTCTTTTATTAAGAACCTCTTAACTTGAAAGGCCCCCTGAAAGATGGAACGTATTGAACATGCAGAACACAGTTCATTGAATTCACCGAAATTAGGGCTGGGGAAAAATACATTTCTCATAATCTAAGGGGGTAATTTTTTTCACTTTTCTTCATGAAAATACCAAAAAAAGGTATTTTTCAATGTCTAGATGGGGAAAAAATCTTGGTTGGGGGATCGGGGAGTCTTAATTTTCTATCTTCCGAAATACACTGAAAAACATACTTAAAATCATGGAGCTTAAGCATTTATATTGAGAAAATACGTAATCTTAACCATAAAGAACAATTAATGCGAATAAATTAATTACCCGAGAGAGAACTCATCTGGAAGTTTTTAACCGACACTTAAAAGTTTTGATCGGGTTTTGAGGGTATGTTAAGAAAAAGGGCACAGGAAGGTGTCACTTGTTTGTAAATTATATTTTACCTTGTAAGAGGGTACTCGAGCGATCATCTTAAAACCAAATAAGCCCTCTATAACCCTCCTAAAATCCCTCTCAAGCTTCTTCACCAAGTTTTTCCTTAGGAATGAGCTACAAAATGATTTTTATTAATTCAATTAGTAGCGACAATTAAAGTAGGGGGCTGAATTTTTCGCTCTTGCCCCCTAGATTTTGAAAATACTTGGTGTGTTTTCATTGAAAAAATAAAAAAAAACGATACCTTTACCCCTCTAGAAATGGCAAATTATATTTTATGACCCTCCCCCCTCTAAATTTTTATGAATTGATGCCACTCAAGTCAACGCTAATGGGTTGATTATTGGCTAGTTCTTTTACTTTCATAGTGCGTAATGATAATATAAATATTGTAAAATAGTAGACGCAATGATATTTACTAAGATGCCATATTATGAAAACAATAATCATAGAAACATTTCAGGCAGAACTCGATTTTGAATAACTGCCAAAATTAGACAAATTAAACAGAAAAACAGAGACAGAGATTATAGTAAAGATTGTAAAATTCCAATAGAATATGACTTCCTAAAAACCATCACTGATAAAGACACTCCAATTTTTACTTGGTCGGCGAACTTTTTAATCATAGTGAATGCGTACACAGATAACTCCCAAAGGGACCAAATTGCTCAGTTGATAATTATTCCCCGAGTTTTGTTTCTGCAATTTCCTAGCAGGTAGACAGAACATCTTGAGAGACCGCCCTTTCGAAGGCTTTACCAGGCAAACACCGTTCAATTTAATCAGAAACAGAAATTTCCACTTTCAGACAGTTTCGGCGATGTATCATTAGTTTAAGTTTTTTAAGTTTCAAGTTCAGTGGGTTTATCAACGAATAAAAACATAAATCTCAAATATTCGAGTGTCTATTCCTGGACGCCACACCGAGAGCCACAGTGTTTACATTTTGGGCATACAGGCAACATGATCAGTACTTCTACTCTCAGACAAATTTTTACCTCTCAATTACCCCCCCCACCAAAAAAAAAATAACCAAATACCTTCCTCTTTCTAGCCCCAAGGGAAAAACCACCTCATTAAAACACAGGCAACAACCATTTGCTAAAATACTACAATTTGTACTATTTGCTTAAATAAGCATCGGTCATATTGTTTCTTTAATAACAAAAAGATCAAAAGAATATGTTTTTCTCCCAATATATTTCAATTATATTACTGAAAATTAATTTTAAAATTTTTTTAACAAAATATGTTTTTCAAGGAAACTGAAGAGCTCCATTAAGCCTAAAATGAGCCAAAATTAAAAAATCTACAAGCGTAAAACTACCATAAATCAGAATCAATAAATAAACCATACCCAAAACGGACAGAATCTACAACAAACAACTTATTTGAAACCAAAATGAGAAGAAATTAACATGAATAGGGCTGACAACCCCTATGAATTCTCAAGGCCAGAACATAATTTGCAATCTACTGAAAAAAAAATGAACGTGCATTGTCAGTTTAATATACATATGCTCATATTCATTCTTTGAAATCTTAATAATTTTTTATTTATTAAAGTGACTACAGTAAAAACACTTAATTTGTTTTCCGTAAAGTGCAAATTATGTTTTGGCCTTGAGTAGGCATAAGGGTTGTGAGCCCCTATGAGTTTGATTACGTTGTTTATTGTAATTTCTGTTTTTTTTTGGGTTATATTTATTTATTGATGGTGATTTTACGCTTTTTAGATTATTTGACGCTAAAGATCATTTTCAAAATTGTTGCTGTAGTTCCAGTAATTACACTGTACTTGAGGGTCGTTTTTCCTTTTTTTAGTTGGAAACCTGGAAAAATTACACAAAAGTTTTTCTACTATGAATCAGGGTGTTCGGGGTATGTATTTTCGGAGGGGGTGGAGTACACTGAATGTCATTTTGTTTCTGAAATTTTTCTTGCAATTCAAAGTATGGTCTCCTAGAAATGCTTATTAAGAAAGATTTTGTGGAAAAAAGGGACATGTGAGGGGGGCTAATTGCCCTCCATTTCTTTTAGTCACACAAAAAAGAGAACTAGAAATTTCAATTTGCATTCAAATGAGCCCTCGCCCGGTGTTCTAGGAGTATAAAATAAAAAAAAACTAGTTTTTTTTAACTGAAAGTAAGGAGTGACATTAAAACTTAAAACGAACAGAAATTACTCCGTATATAAAATGGGTTGTCCCCTCCTCAACGCCTCGCTCTTTACGCTAAAGCTTTTACTTGTTTTAAAAAGTAGAATTGTGGCAAAGAGTCAAACTTTAGCGAAAAGAGCGAGGGATCGCGGAGGGGACAACCCATTTCATATAAGGAGTAATTTCTGTTCGTTTTAAGTTTTAATGTCGCTCCTTACTTACAGTTAAAAAAACTAGTTTTTTTCATTTAATTTCTGAACGTTTTTCAATTAATGCATGTTTGATTTTGCCTCTCCATCATAGGACTTGTCCAATCTTATTGAATTTTTTGTATTGAATCAGATTAACAGATTATTAAAATGAAATTTGTATATTAATTCTTTTTTGGCTAAATGGCTTTCTCTTTTTTTGATCAGACGATCTTGAGAAATAAGGGGTGGGGAAGAAGGCCTAGTTGCTCTCCAATTTTTCGGTTACATGAAAAGACAACTATAACTCTTAATTTTTAACTAACGTTTCTATTAGTAAAAAATATACGTAACTTAAGAATTAACTTACGTAACAAACTTTTATATTCTTATATTTTTTATTATGTATATAAGGGGGTTTGTACCCTCGTTAATGCCTCGCTCTTTACACTAAATCGTAAGTTTTGTCTCAATTCTTTAAGAATGACCCTTGAATCAGAAAGGCCGTAGAGTAAATAGTTGAAATTACCAAAATTACTTTAGCATAAAAAGCGAGGTATTTATCTCCTCCTAAATACCTCGCTATTTATGCTAAATTATATTTAGAGCCCCTCACATGCGTAATAATCTCTGTCCGTTTTAAGCTTCAATGCTACTCCTTACTTCCTCCTTAATTGAAAAAACTTTGTCATGTTCATTTTTTCATTGTTTTTTTTTTATAGTAGTTTTAGAAAATCCTGCGCCCTTTCATTGAATTTCTCTTCCCCCATGAAATATTTCTCCAAGGAAAGATTTACCCATATAGCCCCCTCCCCTCAGCCCCACCCCCAAAACCAAAAAAATCCCCCTGAAAACGTCTCTACACTTCCTAATAACGATTATTATATGTAAACACTGGTCAAAGTTTGTAACTTGCAGCCCCTCCCCCAGGGACTGTCGGGGAGTAAGTCATTCCCAAAGACATAATTATTATAATTTTAAAATTAGATTTAAAATTATTTAATAATTATTAAATTAAGCATGAATTTAAAACTATTTAAATTAAAATATTTAAAATCAGCATGAAAATCCGATTCTTTTGATGTATATTTTAGTATCAAAATTCCGTTTTTTAGAGTTTCGTTTACTATTGAGCCGGGTCGCTCCTTACTACAGTTCGTTACCACGAACTGTTTGACACTGGTTAAAGTTTGTAACTTGCAGCCCCTCCCCCAGGGATTTTGGGGGAGTAAGTCATTCCCAAAGACATAGTTATTATAGTTTTCGACTATGCGAAACAAAATGGCTTCCTCAAAATTTTAATCCGTTGACTTTTGGAAAAAAATGAGCGTGGGAGGGGGCCTAGGTGCCC
Organism: Artemia franciscana; assembly: GCF_032884065.1. Taxonomy (NCBI): domain Eukaryota; kingdom Metazoa; phylum Arthropoda; class Branchiopoda; order Anostraca; family Artemiidae; genus Artemia; species Artemia franciscana. Next base: position 5,114,270 of record NC_088872.1, read on the forward strand.
TCCAATTTTTTGATCACATAAAAAGGGCAATAGAACTTTTCATTTCCGTAAGAATGAGCCCTCTTGCAACACTCAAGGACCACTTGGTCGATACGATGACCCCTGGGAAAAAAAAACAACAAACAAATAAACACGCACCCGTGATTTGTCTTCTGGCAAAAATACGAAATTCCAGATTTTTTAAGATAGGAGCTTGAAATTTTTGCTATAGGGTTCTCTGATACGCCGAATACGATGGTGTGATTTTCGTTAAGATTCTATGACTTTTATGGGATGTTTTCCCCTATTTTCCAAAATAAGGCAAATATTTTCAGGCTCGTAACTTTTGATGACAAAGACTAAATTAATTGAAACCTATATATTTAGATTCAGCGTGAAAATTTGATTCTTTGATGTATCTCTTAGCATCAAAATTCCGTTTTTTAGAGTTTCATTTACTATTGAGCCGGGTCGCTCCTTACTACAGTTCGTTACCACGAACTGTTTGATTGGCTCGATGCGATCATCAAACAGTTCGTGGTAACGAACTGTAGTAAGGAGCGACCCGGCTCAATAGTAACCAAAACTCTAAAAAATGGAATTTTGATGCCAATAGCTACATCAAAAGAATCGCATTTTAATGCTGGTTTTAAATATACAAGTTTCATCAAGTTTAGTCTTACCCATCAAAAGTTACGAGCCTGAGAAAATTTGCGTTATTTTAGCAAATAGGGGGAAACGCCCCTTAAAAGTCATAGAATCTTAACGAAAATCACACCATCAGATTCAGCGTATCAGAGAACCCTACTGTAGAAGTTTCGAGCTCCTATCTACAAAAATGTGGAATTTTGCATTTTTTGCCAGAAGGCAGATCACGGATGCGTGTTTATTTGTTTTTTTGTTTTTTTGTTTTTTTTTGTTTTTTTTTCCCAGGGGTGATCGTATCGACCCAGTTGTCCTAGAATGTTGCAAGAGGGCTCATTCTAACGGAAATGAAAAGTTCTAGTGCCCTTTTTAAGTGACCAAAAAAATTGGAGGGCACCTAGGCCCCCTCCCACGCTAATTATTTTCCCAAAGTCAACGGATCAAAATTCTGAGATAGCCATTTTATTCAGCGTAGTCGAAAAACCTTATAACTATGTCTTTGGGGACGACTTACTCCCCACAGTCCCCGTGGGAGGGGCAACAAGTTACAAACTTTGACCTGTGCTTACATATAGTAATGGTTATTGGGAAGTATACAGGCGTTTTCAGGAGGATTTTTTTGGTTTGGGGGAGGGGTTGAGAAGAGGGGGATATGCTGGGGGAACTTTCCTTCGAGAATTTGTAATGGGAGAAGAAAATTTCCATGAAGGGAGAGCAGGATTTACTAGCATTATTTAAAAAAAAACAATTAAAAAATAAAAGTGAAAAAGCTTTTTCAGCTGGAAGTAAGGAACAGCAATAAAACTTAAAACAAACAGAAATTATTACCCATATGAGGGGCTCACCTCCTTCTAATACCTCGCTCTTTACGCTAAAGTATTTTCGGTAATTTCAACTACTTATTCTACGGCTTTTGTGATTCAGGGGGTCATTCTTAATGAATTGGGATAAAATTTAAGCTTTAGTGTAAAGAGCGAGGTACTGACGATGGGGTGAATCCCCTCATATATGTAATAAAAACATGAGAATACAAAAGTTCTTTACGTAAGCTAATTTATAAGTTACGTAAATCTTTTACCAATAAAAAGATTCGTAAAAAATTAAAAGTTCTAGTTGCCTTTTTAATTAACCAAAAAATCGGGGGGCAACTAGGCTTCGTCCCCCGCTCTTTTTTTCTCAAAATCATTCGATCAAAGTTATGAGAAAGCCATTGAGCCAAAAAAAAATATGCAAATTTCGTTTTGATTATTCCTCTGCGGAGAGCCAAAATCAAAACATGCATTGATTCAAAAACGTTCAGAAATTAAATAAAAAAAACAAGCTTTTTCAACTGAAAGTAAGGAGAAAGTAAGGACTTTTCGTCCCAATTATTTAAGAACGAAAAATTAAAAACAGAGGCCGTTCAACTGGAGCAAGAAACTTTTTTGAAGCACTATAAATCTTTAGTGTGACGAGTAAAGGGGTTGATGGAGTGGAAGCCCACCTCATGTATAGAATAGCTTGTGTTCGTTTTAAGTTTCAATTTTACTTCTTAGTTTCAGCTGAAATAAAAGTTAATTTAATATAGAGTCAAAATGTCTTGCAGATGAACCTTTAGGCACTGTTTGATTAATAATTGACGCTGTGCAAAAGGAGAGGGCCCGAAACCATGCAGACTACCCATATAAAACAGAAGCTTTATAGATACACATAACACAAAAGTATAGAAGTCTAATTTTGCTGAAAGGAAAACAGTCAAGAATGGTGAATTAGTATTATGGAGAGGCAAAAGTAAGACCTTTTTTCCACACCCATTAAGAATCGTCCAACCCGCAGTTCACAAATAATTACATGTTGTATCCGATTTTGTGTGTTTTACTTACGACCAATCGAAGATTATCCTATGGAACTGTTTTAAACTATTAGATGTTCATCGTTAAAACATAGAATTTTAATATTTCGCGGCACCTTAGGAGGGGTTGCCATCCCCTAGAAAAAAAAACCTTTCGCTAATACCTGAATTTAGCATTTCTACTGTGTTTCCAGGTTGTTTGAAATTACATGTGCGGGATTATGGGGGAATTCCTAATCCAAATTTACTTAAATTTTGGCTGGGGCAACAATGTTCGACATTTATTTTTTGATTCATTTCTTGTTTAATGGAGTTTTTCCTTCTCTAGTAGAGGAGAATATATTTAAAAAAAAATGACTGGAAAATCAAACTAAACACGACAAAGAAAGGTAATATTAATTTTATGCTTTTAATCCAGTTTCATCAAAATATCTGGTACAGAGGATTATACTTAAAAAGAATGAGTAATACAAAGAGAACCGGTTTCTGTATAGTAATTGAGATGGTCAGGTAGCGGCTGTGTGCATGTTGACTCTTCAATTTTTATTTTAAAATGTCTATTATATATATTTATATGTTTAAAATCCCTTTGAGGCTAGAATGTTACATATTATAATGTGATAAACATTTTATGAACAATAAGGGTATTCCATAGACTTTTAAAAATATATCTTTAAGTTATTACTTTGTTCGTACATTGTTTTAAATTTAGAAGACTTTTGTACAAAAATTGTAATATAAATCTTGCAGTAACGAATGGTCATACAGCCATAATTAAAAAACTTAAATAATTTTTGAAAAGCTGACAAGCCTGGTAGATGGTAACTCTGATGTCTTGAGTCAGCTAAAACGCTATCGTCAGTAAGTGTTTTGTCTTATAAACAATCGGAGGCTATAATGATTATGACCACGTATACGGATCCAGTCGTAAATAATTTTTACGTTCCCTCTGTCAAGTAGCGTTAATTACATTGTAACTAACATGTGTCAATTTATTCAATATACTAATTTGCAACTGTCAGATTCGCCATCTTTATATATGAGCCAGATAAAAGAGTTATTATTTAAATTAACAAATAATTGGCAAATACCTGAATATGACTGTTAAAAATCACTCAATAGAGAAGTATTTTAAATCTACTTGCCACCTAGGCTGCCAAATTGACACATTTTGTGTCAAAATGACACATTCAGTCGAAATGATGACACAATCGACGCAAATGACACATTTTCCGATAAAAAATGACACAATCGACGAAAATGACACATTTTTCAAAAAAAAGACATAATTTTGTCATCCAAGTCATGTTTTTTAAATGATAATAAAAGAAAAGTAAAATTTAAGCTTTCTATCTCCAGGAAAGCTACAAATTAACGGAAGAGAATAGCACTATCTAACGGTGGCAGTAGTACACAAACAGTGTGGAATAAAGAACAGATGCCATAACCATATTTAAAATTTAAACCACGAGAAGAAAGCAGCCGTAGGTGGAAATTTCAAATCAAAATGCACGTTGAATATCTGATCTTAATTGGCTGCTTAATTGAGTATGTGATGTAGCCAACTGGTACATACTTGAATAGTAAAAAGTAAACAGCGAACAGTTTACCAAATCTGTACGAATAAGCAGCAACTCACATTTTTAAGAGTACAGGAGGGGTATCCCACCTCGGACAAGATTGCAAATTTCCAGAGAAGTCTTTCCTTCATAATAATCCATCTGGCTTAAAAAAGCACCAACAAATATGACAAAAATATTAGATTGAAGCTAGTTGAATGGCTTACATATTGAGTAAATAAACAAAGCTTCAAAATTTCTAACAGAACATCCTTCTATTTTCAAACAAGATTACTTTATTTTAACCTTACCTTGTTTCACTTAAAAATGATGAAAAATGTCAACAAGATCAGTTGCTTGAATTTGGAGTTCCAAAGAAGTGACACTCGCATTCACAAACTCCTTTCCAGCTCAAGGACAACCATGAAGTCTATGATGAAGTATTTTGTCAAAACTGACATCTTAGAGAATGATGATGCTTTAGTCATAACCATGATCTCAGGTTGTTTCAAGGAAATCTCCGAGATTCCTTTTGGTCCAAATACCGAAATACACGTGCTGAAATATAAGGATGTGATACCCTCGAATGATCTCAAACAGTTTAGGTTGAACTGCCTGAGCTTCCTTGTAGAAGTTTTCAAACAAATGAGGAAATGAATTGATTATTCTGATCCCACTTTAAAGGCTCTGGCTTGTTTAGACCCAGGGACTGCTTTGAACGGAAAAGTTGGCACTCTAGTGGGACTGACTGGTCGTTCCGCAGCTTACTTGGGAAACATGAAGGAGAAGTGGAAATGTCAAGGAATGTAATAGAGACTCAGTGGATCTTGATGAGTGAGCACAGGGATGAGATTATCAGAACCATGGGAACTGAAATGTCTCCTTCGATCTTTTGGAAGACGTTATTGAATGCAAAAGATGCTCAAGGCAAGCCACAGTTCGAAGAGCTGTCCCTTTTCATGCTTAATCTGTGTACTCTTCTGCATTCCAGTGCCAGGGCTGCCAAATTTTTTCTTAAGGAGTGTGTCATATTTTTTCCGAAATTGTGCTTTTTGTGTCATCTCGGATTCCATAATGTGTCACAAAATGTGTCATTTTTTGCTGCAGGTGGTATCAAATTTAATTACCAAATTTTTATTTAGAGTTTTGAATATATAATCTTTTCTAAATCAGTTCAAAAAGGAGTAAACTTAACCTTTAACTATTATCTTGGGATCGAGACATTTTTATGACGTCATGAAAGTAATAGGAACATTCGATTAAATTAATGCTACACATTGTAAATTAGTGTCTGGGTGGCTAACGCGGCAAGCTTACATTTATAAAAGTTTTAGAGACAATCAAATCCGACAGTAAATTAAAGACTTTTCGCATGACGTCGATATCGTAATCGGCTAAGCTTTAGTTGACACCTTCGAAAGGGGAAAAATATAAGACCACAGAAGGGGCGTTTGAGTTTTTAGTTTGCGAGCATAAAACTTGTCCGAGACCTGGATTCAATCGAGAAGAAATTCGTAAAAATGAAGTATAACACCTGAACACAATTTCTTTTGTTTTAACATGCTTGTATGCCTACTATTCTTCTCTTGTACAGTATGTCACTTTGACTCGGCCATCGGAACTTAGTTTCCAGAAAAAACAGTTCCAACTGTCTGTCTATCAACTTGTCTGTGGTTCATTGTGCCCTCATTGAAGCTTAGCTTGAACCAACAATAATACTAAGCCGTCTTCCTATCTTAATGGTTAAAATCGTACTTTTAATGGACCTAGAGGCCGAGGAAAAATGTAAGCCAAAATTAATCGCATATTTGTACTAAAAATTAAAGATGAATATCAGATATATAAGCACCGAACAACTTGGTAACCTTCCACGCACAGACCCCCCTCCCCAGAACTTCACGTATATTCGACCCTGGCTATATCTAGGGATCATTGGTCTTTTCTTCTTTCTCCCTGTACCAGGCCATAAAATTCTTCCGCATATCGGGAGGAATATCCCAGTCGCGCACCGTTCCTGAGGTACGAGAGACCAGCTGCTTTGCATGCATCAGTGAGTCTTTCGTGTCGAGAAGTAGACTGTTCCTGAGTTTTGTTTTTATATTTGATAGAACTGAAAAACGACGTTCTGCAGCTGCACTGGACTGGGCTGTCAAACTGACACATTTTGTGTCAAAATGACACAATTTGATGTTGCGTGACACAATGACACATTCAGTCGAAATGATGACACAATCGACGAAAATGACACATTTTTCAATAAAAAATGACACAATCGACAAAAAATGACACATTTTTCAAAAAAATGACTTATTTTTGTCATCCAAGTCTTGTTTTTTAAATAGCAATAAAAGAAAAGTAAACTTTAAATTTTCTACCTCCAGAAAAGCTACAAATTAATGGAAGGGAATAGCTCTACCCAACGGTGGCAGTAGTACACAAACAGTGCGGAATACAGGACAGATGCCATCACCATATTTAAAATTTAAACTACGCGAAGAAAACAGCCATATGTGGAAATTTCAAATCGAAATGCAGGCTGAATATCTGAACTTAATTGGCTTCTTGATTGAGTATTTGATGTAGCCAACTGATACGTACTTAATAGTAAAAAGTAAACAGCATGCAGTTTACCAAAGCTGTATGCATAAGCAGCAACTCCCATTTTTAGGAGTACAGGAGAGGTATCCCACCTCGGACAAGATTACAAATTTCCAGAGATGTCTTTCCTTCAGAATAATCCATCTGGCTTAAAAAAGCACCAACAAATATGACAAAATACTACATTGAAGCTAGTTGACTGGCTTACAATAGAGTAAATTAAAAGCTTAGCCAATAAAGCCGATTGCGTATAGAGCCGATTACGATTACGAAGTAATACGAAAAGTCTATTTTCAATTTACTGTCGGAATTGATTGTCATTAAAACTTTTATAAATGTAAACTTGCCTCGTTGGCCGCTCAGACACAAATTTATTGTGTGTAAGAATAATTTGATCGAATGTTTCTATTTCTTTCATGACGTCATAAAAAGGTCATGATCCCAAGATAATAGGATAAGGTTAAGTTTACTCCTTTTTGAACTGATTTGGAAGATATTATATATTTAAAACTCTAAATACAGATTTGACAATTAAATATTATACCACTTGTGGCAAAAAAATATGACACATTTTGTGACACATTATGGAATCTGAGATGACACAAAAAGCACATTTTTGGAAAAATATGACACACTCCTTAAAAAAATTTGGCAGCCCTGCAGCTAAAACACCATCATCAATAAGTGTTTTGTCTTATAAACAACTGGAGGCTATAACGATTATGACTACGTATACGGAACCAGTCGTAATTAATATTTTTCCTTCTCCCTGTCAAGTAGCGTTAATTACATTGTAACTAATATGTGTCAATTTATTCAATATACTACTTAACAACTATCAGTTTCGCCAACTTTATATACGAGCCAGATAAAATAGTTATTATTTAAATTAACAAATAATTGGCAAATACCTGAATATGACTGTTAAAAATCACTCAATAGAGAAGTATTTTAAATCTACTTGCCACTTGCTTTAGTTTGACAGTTGAGCAAATACACGATTTCTAATTTAATTATTGAAATACACTTGAGTCGAAAGCTAATTAAAATAGCAAGAATCCAGCGGTTAGTAGTATTGAGCAGTAAAAAAGGAGTAACTCTTACCAATGGTAACCAAAACCGTAAAAAAAGAGCTTTGAATTTAGAATACTTTTATTAAAAAACGATGAAAAGAGTTTTGAGTTTAGAATAAATTAAATTTAGAAGTGAGAAAAGAGTTTTAAATTTAGAATACTTTTATCTGAAAATAATGATATAACTCACTTTAAACTCTGAAACATAATAAACTTTTTTTACTCCATTTCAATTATGGGAAGCTTACAAGTCCTGAAAGTGGGTAACTCTATTGTCAAGTGCGTCAGCTAAAATTATCGTCATCAGTAGTCTTGTCTTAATATTATAGGAACCTGTGGGAGCTCATGCTGATTTTGTGCATCTTTTGACTGTAGCACCAAAAATTGCTGTGTAGCACGCAAATTTGGGAACGTGTAACACTCTTGTAACCGTCCGCCCTGGCAACCCTGGCTCTGTATCTTTTAATAATTATTAACAATTTTCTTTTGACAAGTGACACTAATTAGATTATAAGTAATGTGAAAAACCAGTAAAAACCTTAAATATTTACGAGTAATTCTCTTATGTACTTTTTGAGAATATCAAACTTTTGGCAGTTCCATGCAGACTCTGGGAGAGTGTTCCGATGCAGTTTTTGTCAAAAAGTGCATTTACAGTACTATACTTTCAATCAAACCCTTAAATAGCCCTCTACGTTGTCCTTCATCAGCAGTGATGAAGGTAAGAAAAAAAGAGTAAACATTCGTGCTTGCCAGGTAAAAAAAAGTATTTTTCCTTGTTGTCCTAGCCAGGGGACTCTAAGTTTCCTGTATGAGATTTTCGTCGGTGGCAATTCCAAAGATACATTTTTGATGTCGATCCGAAAATGCGTTTGAGAGGTTTCAGTCTATTTTTTAGATATTCCCGCAAATTTGTTTTCACAACAAACTTTTTCTATGAAAACTAGTCGAGATAATAGTTACTATTCCAGGATCAGCTACAGATGGCAATTTTGTTTTCCAAGCCACTTTGTTTTCAAACTTCTAAAATGTTTTTTTTTTTTTTTTGGCTGCGGTACGTTCTTAATCACTGCAACCATGATAATACCCCTTTCCATCCACCCAAAATTCTGCCGTGACTCTATTGTTAAGGACTTATTCAACAGACCAATTGTTCATTGAAAATTGAATATTCAAATTTTGTCAAAATTTCTAAGTAAATTCGTTCAATTTATTCTAAGGCAGAAAAACTAAAAAAGCAGAACGCTACTGATCAATTTACAATTATGGCTTGGCGTTTTGTGCAAAATATATTTACAAAACTGTTTCAACTACACTGATTTGTAGCATTTCTTTACATTAATTTCTTTATATTTTTTTATATTAATTATATTTTATTATTTTTATATTCATATTATATTTTACTATTTATTATATAGACTTTTATTTTTATATACATTTTTTATTTTTTATTATATTTTATTAATATTGCATTTTATATTTTATATATTGTACATTATTACATTAATTATATTTATATTAATTTATATTTATACTTTATATATTAATGCATTCTTTATATTTATACTGATAACTACTGCTGTTCTGACAACGTGAATCGCAACAAAACAGAAATAGGAGGATGAAAATCTTTATGTGGCCTACAGAAAGTAAAATACTTATTCATAAGGCTCTCGATCGTATTTTACCGACCACGAAATGAAAATTTTTTCTAATAAACTCAAGCCAGGATAGTTTCAGTAATGTTCTAGTTTCCAGAATTCTAAAAAATACAGGAAAATATTACGATTTTGTTCAAAAAAAATTTTCAGATATATGGTGCATAAACTCCGAAGGAGTAATTTTCATTCGTTTCAAATTTCAACTTCGCCCTTTACTTTTGCCAGAAAATTGTTTTTTATAAAAATTACTTATTCTCTAGCTTAATAGTCTATTGGAATAAATTTTAGCCATGGAGTTCTGGCTTATCAGAGGAAATGCTACAGTTTCATTGTATTATTGATGGTTATTTCAATTAATTCATATTATATTCATCGCATTATTTTATTTTATTAAGAACCTCCTAACTTGAAAGGCCCCCTGAAAGATGGAACGTATTGAACATGCAGAACACAGTTCATTGAATTCACCGAAATTAGGGCTGGGGAAAAATACATTTCTCATAATCTAAGGGGGTAATTTTTTCCACTTTTCTTCATGAGAATACCAAAAAATGTATTTTTCAAAGTCTAAATGGGGAAAAATCTTTGTTGGGGGATCGGGGAGTCTTAATTTTCTATCTTCCGAAATACACTGAAAAACAAACTTAAAATCATGGAGCTTAAGCATTTATGTTGAGAAAATACGTAATTTTAACCATAAAGATCAATTAATGCGAATAAATTAATTACCCAAGAGAGAACTCATCTAGAAGTTTTTAACCGACACTTAAAAGTTTTGATCGGGTTTTGAGGGTATGTTAAGAAAAAGGGCACAGGAAGGTGCCACTTGTTTGTAAATTATATTTTACCTTGTAAGAGGGTACTCGAACGATCATCTTAAAATCAAATAAGCCCTCTATAACCCTCCTAAAATCTCTCTCAAGCTTCTTAAACAAGCTTTTCCATAGGAATGAGCTACGAAATGATTTTTATCAATTCAATTGAAAGCGACAATTAAAGTAGGGGGCCTGAATTTTTCGCTCTTACCCCCTAGATTTTGAAAATACTTGGTGTGTTTCCATTGAAAAATACTTTTTTTGTATTTTCTTTGAAAAAATAAAAAAAAAACGATAACTTTACCCCTCTAGAAATTGCGAATTATATTTTATGACCCTCCCCCCTCTAAATTTTTATGAATTGATGCCACTCAAGACAACGCTAATGGGTTGATTATTGACTTGTTCTTATACTTTCATAGTGCGTAATGATAATATAAATATTGTAAAATAGTAGACGCAATGATATTTACTAAGATGCCATATTTTGAAAACAATAATCATAGAAACATTTCAGGCAGAACTCAATTTTGAATAACTGCCAAAATCAGACAAATTAAACAGAAAAACAGAGACAGAGATTATAGTAAAAATTGTAAAATTCCAATAGAATATGACTTCCTAAAAACCATCACTGATAAAGACACTCCAATTTTTACTTGGTCGGCGAACTTTTTAATCATAGTGAATGCGTACACAGATAACTCCCAAAGGGACCAAATTGCTCAGTTGATAATTATTCCCCGAGTTTTGTTTCTGCAATTTCCTAGCAGGTAGACAGAACATCTTGAGAGACCGCCCTTTCGAAGGCTTTACCAGGCAAACACCGTTCAATTTAATCAGAAACAGAAATTTCCACTTTCAGACAGTTAGGGCGATGTATCATTAGTTCAAGTTTTTAAGTTTCCAGTTCAGTGGGTTTATCAACGAATAAAAACATATATTTCAAATATTTGAATGTCTGTTCCTGGACGCCACACCGAGAACCACAGTGTTTACATTTTGGGGATACAGGCAACATGATCAGTGCTTCTACTCTCAGACAAAATCTTACCTCTCAATTACCCCCCCCCCCCCAAAAAAAAAAAATAATAACCAAATACCTTCCTCTTTCTAGCCCCAAGGAAAAAACCACCTCATTAAAACACATAGACACACACTTACGCACATATGTCTTTAAACGAGCAACCGTGTATATGTGTGCATGCATAACTTTTTTCTTGAAGACGGCACCATATTTTTTTCTTTTTCTTTTTTTTTGAAAATTCGTCTACTAAGATTTGCTGTACTATTTGTACTATTTGCTTAAATAGTACTATTTGTACTATTTTCTTAAATAAGCATCGGTCATATTGTTTCTTAAATAAAAAAAAAGATCAAAAGAATATGTTTTTCTCCCAATATATTTCAGTTTTATTACTGAAAATTAATTTAAAATTTTTTTTAACAGTATATGTTTTTCAAGGAAAGTGAAGAGCTCCATTAAACCTAAAATGAGCCAAAATTAAAAAATCTACAAGCGTAAAACTACCATAAATCAGAATCAATAAATAAACCATACCCAAAACGGACAGAATCTACAACAAACAACTTATTTGAAACCAAAATGAGAAGAAATTAACATGAATAGGGCTGACAACCCCTATGAATTCTCAAGGCCAGAACATAATTTGCAATCTACTGAAAAAAAAATGAACGTGCATTGTCAGTTTAATATACATATGCTCATATTCATTCTTTGAAATCTTAATAATTTTTTATTTATTAAAGTGACTACAGTAAAAACACTTAATTTGTTTTCCGTAAAGTGCAAATTATGTTTTGGCCTTGAGTAGGCATAAGGGTTGTGAGCCCCTATGAGTTTGATTACGTTGTTTATTGTAATTTCTGTTTTTTTTTTTGGGTTATATTTATTTATTGATGGTGATTTTACGCTTTTTAGATTATTTGACGCTAAAGATCATTTTCAAAATTGTTGCTGTAGTTCCAGTAATTACACTGTACTTGAGGGTCGTTTTTCCTTTTTTTAGTTGGAAACCTGGAAAAATTACACAAAAGTTTTTCTACTATGAATCAGGGTGTTCGGGGTATGTATTTTCGGAGGGGGTGGAGTACACTGAATGTCATTTTGTTTCTGAAATTTTTCTTGCAATTCAAAGTATGGTCTCCTAGAAATGCTTATTAAGAAAGATTTTGTGGAAAAAAGGGACATGTGAGGGGGGCTAATTGCCCTCCATTTCTTTTAGTCACACAAAAAAGAGAACTAGAAATTTCAATTTGCATTCAAATGAGCCCTCGCCCGGTGTTCTAGGAGTATTAAATTAAAAAAAACTAGTTTTTTTTAACTGAAAGTAAGGAGTGACATTAAAACTTAAAACGAACAGAAATTACTCCGTATATAAAATGGGTTGTCCCCTCCTCAACGCCTCGCTCTTTACGCTAAAGCTTTTACTTGTTTTAAAAAGTAGAATTGTGGCAAAGAGTCAAACTTTAGCGAAAAGAGCGAGGGATCGTGGAGGGAACAACCCATTTCATATAAGGAGTAATTTCTGTTCGTTTTAAGTTTTAATGTCGCTCCTTACTTACAGTTAAAAAAACTAGTTTTTTTCATTTAATTTCTGAACGTTTTTCAATTAATGCATGTTTGATTTTGCCTCTCCACCATAGGACTTGTCCAATCTTATTGAATTTTTTGTATTGAATCAGATTAACAGATTATTAAAATGAAATTTGTATATTAATTCTTTTTTGGCTAAATGGCTTTCTCTTTTTTTGATCAGACGATCTTGAGAAATAAGGGGTGGGGAAGAAGGCCTAGTTGCTCTCCAATTTTTCGGTTACATGAAAAGACAACTATAACTCTTAATTTTTAACTAACGTTTCTATTAGTAAAAAATATACGTAACTTAAGAATTAACTTACGTAACAAACTTTTATATTCTTATATTTTTTATTATGTATATAAGGGGGTTTGTACCCTCGTTAATGCCTCGCTCTTTACACTAATTCGTAAGTTTTGTCTCAATTCTTTAAGAATGACCCTTGGATCAGAAAGGCCGTAGAGTAAATAGTTGAAATTACCAAAATTACTTTAGCATAAAAAGCGAGGTATTTATCTCCTCCTAAATACCTCGCTATTTATGCTAAATTATATTTAGAGCCCCTCACATGCGTAATAATCTCTGTCCGTTTTAAGCTTCAATGCTACTCCTTACTTCCTCCTTAATTGAAAAAACTTTGTCATGTTCATTTTTTCATTGTTTTTTTTTATAGTAGTTTTAGAAAATCCTGCGCCCTTTCATTGAATTTCTCTTCCCCCATGAAATATTTCTCCAAGGAAAGATTTACCCACATAGCCCCCTCCCCTAAGCCCCACCCCCAAAACCAAAAAAATCCCCCTGAAAACGTCTCTACACTTCCTAATAACGATTATTATATGTAAACACTGGTCAAAGTTTGTAACTTGCAGCCCCTCCCCCAGGGATTGTCGGGGAGTAAGTCATTCCCAAAGACATAGTTATTATAATTTTAAAATTAGATTTAAAATTATTTAATAATTATTAAATTAAGCATGAATTTAAAACTATTTAAATTAAAATATTTAAAATCAGCATGAAAATCCGATTCTTTTGATGTATATTTTAGTATCAAAATTCCGTTTTTTAGAGTTTCGTTTACTATTGAGCCGGGTCGCTCCTTACTACAGTTCGTTACCACGAACTGTTTGACACTGGTTAAAGTTTGTAACTTGCAGCCCCTCCCCCAGGGATTTTGGGGGAGTAAGTCATTCCCAAAGACATAGTTATTATAGTTTTCGACTATGCGAAACAAAATGGCTTCCTCAAAATTTTAATCCGTTGACTTTTGGAAAAAAATGAGCGTGGGAGGGGGCCTAGGTGCCCTCCAATTTTTTGATCACATAAAAAGGGCAATAGAACTTTTCATTTCCGTAAGAATGAGCCCTCTTGCGACACTCAAGGACCACTTGGTCGATACGATGACCCCTGGGGAAAAAAAAAACAACAAACAAATAAACACGCACCCGTGATTTGTCTTCTGGCAAAAATACGAAATTCCAGATTTTTTTAGATAGGAGCTTGAAATTTTTGCTATAGGGTTCTCTGATACGCCGAATACGATGGTGTGATTTTCGTTAAGATTCTATGACTTTTATGGGATGTTTTCCCCTATTTTCCAAAATAAGGCAAATATTTTCAGGCTCGTAACTTTTGATGACAAAGACTAAATTAATTGAAACCTATATATTTAGATTCAGCGTGAAAATTTGATTCTTTGATGTATCTCTTAGCATCAAAATTCCGTTTTTTAGAGTTTCATTTACTATTGAGCCGGGTCGCTCCTTACTACAGTTCGTTACCACGAACTGTTTGATTGGCTCGATGCGATCATCTCTGGAAAGAAACACACATCCATGATCTTTCTTCTGGCACAAAAAAAAAAAAATGCATATGCAACATTTTGTGCGTATAAGAGCTTGAAACCTCTATAGAATAAGAAGTTATTCGCGCTTATTACGCATTTCAATTACAAACAAGAGAATTTGGAGAATTATTGGAGTATTGATTAGATATTAAAATAAACTAAAACCACTAAGAGATTCCCAGAAGAGATACCCCGCCCCCTTACTCCCGACCGAGTTCAGTCATCAAACAATAATCCGTTTAACCTGTCTAGTTATATTACGAATGCTATTGTGAAAAGCACTAAGTCGTATTTTCTTTTTCAATAATTTCTTTTTTTCGTTCGGAAAATTGTATTTAATTTATAACTGCATTTTTTTTAATAGCTCTATTTCTGATCTGCTTGCAGATGTAGAGGATGTATTCATATCCAGTCTACTTTCAAAGGTTTTAACAGATGAAAATATAATTTGGAACTGACCGATTATAGAGAGTAAAAAACCTTAAATATGAAGAAAAAAATTGACCTGAGCAAATAAGAAGTTGTGAAATAAGAAGCATAGAACATATTTGCAAATTCACTAGGTTCGCTTATCCTCTTAATTATAACGCTCTGAGATCTATATCTGATATAGTGAGAAATCAGAAGTTTCAAAGGCGGTATATTTGCATAAATGTTAATTTGGCACGTATTGGGAGGTGTAATGGACAGCTATTTTCACTTTTTTTAATTTTTAGTGAGCTTTCTTATGATTCATTCGATTAAATATTAAATCTATGTGCTATATCGTTGAAAATCACTAGATTTAGAAAAAAACGTAGAAATTCCTTAAAAACTCCAGAAGAATTGTATAAATCCCTAAAAATCCCCATATCCCTAAGTAAAAAATTCGCCCCTAACAGACCTCAAAAATACTTAAATTAGGGGGGACATCCCTATAATGGCGGCACTTGTTGGGGGGTATTTGGAGGGGGGCTTGCTGCCCTCCATCAATTTTGACTCTTAAAAGGGAACTGGAACTTCCAATTTTCAACCAATTGAGCCTCCTTTAAAGTTAATACAACCATCCCTTACATAAAAACCTTAAATTCCCCCGGGGCATAGCTTAAAACCCTTGCTCCCAAGGCTTTGGTTTTTTTTAAACCCTCAAGAGCCTTGTTATATGATATTTAGACAGTTTTAAGAAAATGGCTATTTTAAATTTTATATTAGATGCATTTCGCGATAATACGACGTGTGTGTGAGGGGGGGGGGAGCTGCCGTCCGTTCACTTTGACTCTTAAAATGAGCACTAGAGCTTTTGATTACCAATGAGGACCCTCCGAACTATGGCCATGCTTTCTATAAAAACCATATACTCCTTCAGAGCATAACTTGCAACCCTTGCCCTGGGGGCTGGAGGGCTACTATTAGATGCATTTTGGAACAATACGACGTGTGTATGTGGCGGGGGGGGTATAGCTGTCCTCCAATCACTTTGAATCTTAAAAAGGGCACTAGAGCTTAAGATTACCAATGAGCCCCCTCCGAACTTTATATGACCACGCTTTCTACAAAAACCTTATATTCTTCTAGGGCATAGCTTACAATCCTTGTCCCGAGGAATGGGGGAATTTGTCATGCTCAAATACATAGTTTCTGGAACTTTCAACTACATTGAACAAAATGACTATCTCAAAATCCTGATTAGAAGTGTTTTAGGAAATGATAGGCATGGTGGGAAGGGAGGCATTTGTCCTCCGATCACCTTCGACTGATAACAAAGGCACTAGTCCTCTTAATTTCCAATTGAATTAGCCCTTTATGAAGTTTCTACGACAAAATTTTCTATAGAAAATCTTATATGCATCTAAAGCATAACTTAAAACCCTTGTCCTGATGGATGGGGGAGGGGGGCTGCCATACCCAAAGACATAATTTCCGGAACTATCAACACCGTTGATCAAAATGGCTGTCTCAAAATTTTGATTTGATGTTTGAATTTTTGTCCCAATTATTTAAGAACGAAAAATTAAAAACAGAGGCCGTTCAACTGGAACAAGAAGCTTTTTTTGAAGCACTGTAAAACTTTAGTGTGACGAGTAAAGGGTTTGAGGGAGTGGAAGCCCCCCTCATGTATAGAATAGCTTGTGTTCGTTTTAAGTTTTAATTTAAATTCTTAATTTCAGCTCAAATAAAAGTTAATTTAATAAAGAGTCAAAATGTCCTGCAGATGTACCTTTAGGCACTGTTTGATTAGTAATTGACGCTATGCAAAAGGATAGGGCCCAAAACCATGCAGACTACCCGTATAAAACAGAAGCTTTATAGATACACATAACACAAAAGTATAGAAGTCTAATTTTGCTGAAAGGAAAACAGTCAAGAATGGTGAATTAGTATTATGGAGAGGCAAAAGTAAGACCTTTTTTCCACACCCATTAAGAATCGTCCAACCCGCAGTTCACAAATAATTACATGTTGTATCCGATTTTGTGTGTTTTACTTACGACCAATCGAAGATTATCCTATGGAACTGTTTTAAACTATTAGATGTTCAACGTTAAAACATAGAATTTTAATATTTCGCGGCACCTTAGGAGGGGTTGCCATCCCCTAGAAAAAACAACATTTCGCCAACACCTGAATGTAACATTTCTACTGTGTTTCCAGGTTGTTTGAAATTACATGTGCGGGATTATGGAGGAATTCCTAATCCAAATTTACTTAAATTTTGGCTGGGGCAACAATATTCGACATTATTTTTTTATTCACTTCTTGTTTAATGGAGTTTTTCCTTCACTTGTAGAGGAGAATATATTTAAAAAATGACTGGAAAATCAAACTAAACACGATGAAGAAGGGTAATATTAATTTTATGCTTTTAATTCAGTTTCATCAAAATATCTTGTACAGAGGATTATGCTTAAAAAGAATGAGTAATACAAAGAGAACCGGTTTCTGTATAGTAATTGAGATGGTCAGGTAGCGGCTGTGTGCATGTTGAGACTCTTCAATTTTTATTTTAAAATGCCTATTACATGTATTCATATGTTTAAAATCTTTTTGAGGCTGGATTGTTACATATTATAATATGATAAACATTTTATGAACAATAAGGGTATTCCATAGACTATTTAAAATATATTTTTAAGTTATTACTTTGTTCGTACATTGTTTTAAATTTAGAAGACTTTTGTACAAAAATTGTAATATAATTCTTGCAATAATTCCATTATATACAACTTTTCCAAGATATTATTAAGTATATAATTTTTGTAAAGCTGACAAGCCTGGTAGATGGTAACTCTGATGTCAGGAGTCAGCTAAAATGCCATAGTTAGTAATTTCTTTATTATCTAAACAACTGGAAGCTATAACGATTCTGACTATGTACACGGATCCAGTCGTAACTAATTTGTTACCTTCAGGGCTTCCACTTCTAGGGAGGTTACCCTATTTTAGGGGGAAATCACTTCTTTTAGGGACACTTATTTTGAATCTAGGGATTCAGGGAAATCTGGGGTAAAGTAAGGGTTTTTAGGGATCTTCAGGGAAAATTCGAATTCTTCAAACAAAGGCTGACAAATTCTTCTAGATTGCAGATTAGGCTCAGTCTTCTTGAAAATACTTATGTCGCAACACTGGCTCATATTGCAAAGATCAGCGCGAAGTTAAAAAAAAAGCTAAAGCGTGGAATGACATTCATTAGGAAGGGACGACTTTAATCCCTTGGATTTTCATTCATTAGGTATTTAGTAATTTAGTTTAGGTAGCCTAGTATTTAGTTTATTTTTAAGCAATGCTTTTGATTGGGTGTAAACTGCCCAATATAAAGAGTGTTGGTTAGGCAGCAATTGTAGAATAGGAGCATGCAACCTATGCGCTTAGCATTAGGGATTCTTTCAATCTGCTGGTGACCTCTTTTTCCCGTGGTCATCTATCTGCAAATCCACAGGGGACTATCTAAATAAAGCACCAGCTGCCTTAGCCGGGAGCCTGGGCATCACCAGCTGCCCATTGAGGTGACCTTAGGTCGATGGGTGAAAGGTCAGAAACTATAATTTTTAAACTTTAAAATTTTCTTTCAGTTTTATACATTCCCTTCTATGATTGTACAGTCCAGTTAAAGCACATCTGACCTCTTTAGGAGTAAAAAAGAAAAAGCAATTCTGCTACTTAAAAAATGAATATTTTAATTGATTTTGTGACTACATCAATTTTAAACAGGTCAGAAGGGCTTAAATTTAATTATGAAGTAAGAAAATATGATTTAAACCATGAAAGAACAGTTTTTGACTTGATAATTGGTAGGCGTTGATGTTTCATCCTGACACAAAATGGTACTCTCCATTGCTTAGCTAAAAAAAACAAGGCTCCAGCTACAATCTGATCATCGAAGAAAGTATACAAGACATTTACGGAAGTTGAAAGACTTATTTCTACCAAGTACAGTCCTGAAAGACACTGACCTAAGGTCACCCTCCTATACAACATGTGCAGACTGTGGCTTCTGTGTCAAAATTTAGGGACAGATGCTGGTGTTGGTGTGAACTGTGGCTTTTTTGCAGAAAATTTGCAATCCATACTGTCTATAAAGGACCCTGCATTCTGTTAAAACTAGCTGTGAGTACCCTTATTTTTAATCTGATGATTCACACAATATTATTTAGTCTAGTCTTTTGTTCATGTCCACTTGCCTGCCACTTGCCATTTGGAATCATGTAAAATCTACTGTTTTGCCTTGGACTGCAGCAATGTGAAAGTAGCAAATTAAAGTATTTTGTTAAGCTAGGTTTACAGAGAAACTTCTTTTGTGTTGTTTTTGCTTGGGTTGGTCCCTCCTAGGTTAGAAGACATCAAAGCAAAGCTCTTCTGGTGAAGAAGTGGGTCACAAATTTCTTTTTCCATTTGAAGTGGTGTTCCAAATCTGAAGATACTTTACTTTGATACTTACTTTATTAATAAAGACAATTTAACTCTTTACTATTTACATCTACTGCACGGATGGAAAAACCTACGTTTTTGCTGGCGTGCAGTAGTAAAGGTTAACCATTTTCTAAACCAACAAACAAACAACATAATAAATAATTAATTATCATTTATCAAGCTAGGCATACTTCGTTTTGATTTTTGCAAACTAGTGCAATGCAACCATTGCAAATTTTCGGTCCATCCGTACTCCATACTGCAAACTTAACTTATACATGAGGTAATTTAAGTTTATTGAGGATATACACCTTAATGCCCAAGAGCATAGTTTAGCATGATCTAGTTATTGTGTACCCTTGTACAAGTAATTATAGAAATAGACTAGTTTTGATCACCAATAAAACAGTTTTTCTAGAGATCATTGACATGCAAAGTCAGTCTGAAAGGCAGGGTACTGACTCAGAGGAAGATAATCTTCAAATTGTATCTAGTCCTGAAAGACGACTGGATGACGAAGATGATGATGTTCCTGAAGTTCACCTTCTGGTGACTCATTCAAAAAAAAGCAGGGTTCAGGGCAGAATTCCCAAAAGAAAACATACGAGCAAAAGTTTGTTGACAAGTGGCTTCAGTTACCAATGTGTAAAAATTGGATAGAGAAAAGAGTGTCAAACAAGTCAAAGAAAAAGACTTATGTACCCTACTGTAAGTTCTGTTTGAAGTATGTGTATTATGAGAAATCAGAGTTGACAAAGCATGCCCTGACCAAGCAGCATATAAAAGCAAGCAGTGAAATCGAGAAGAAGTCTGGCAGCATTGAAAAACTTCTGACTGTAGGCAGTCATTCCAAAGAAATTGAACAGCGCATCTGCATATTTTTGGCAGAACATAATCTGCCCTTACGTCTTGCAGACAGCTTGACTCCTCTTTTCAGAAAATTACTTCCCAAAGACCAGGCCCTGGCAGGGGTCACATTGGGTAAACAGAAAGCTTCAAATATTTTGCGACATAATTTTTCGTTGGTGCTACAGAACCAGTTAGTCGAGTTGCTCAAAACCACTTTTTTCTCTGTGATAATTGACGAAACCACTGATCGTACTATTGATAAACAGCTAGCTATCATGGTTGTATTTCCTAGCGAGAAAGATCTAAAACTTCATGTCGAAGTATTGGATATGGTTATGAGTAGTGATGGATTGGCTGAGGGCCTGACTAACCGCATCAAGCAAGTCATTGAAGAAAACTCGATTCCCTGGCAAATTATTTTTGGATTTTGTGCAGATACAACTAATGTCATGTTTTGGAGCCAACAGATCTGCTTCAACCCTTATGAAAGCCATGGTGCCACACATCTTGAATGTGAAATGCTCATGCCATCTTATTCACTTATGCTCGTCATATGCCTGCTTGTCACTTCCCAAGACACTCGAAGACTTGGCACAAAATATCTATGCCCACTCTTCCAGAAGCGCTTCCAGGCGAGAGACGTTCGCCGAATTTCAGGAGTTCTTCCGATGCAAAGCACACCGAATTCTTGCTCCGGGACAGACCCGTTGGTTATCCCTTCAATCCTGTGTGAAGAGGCTTATTGAGCAACGGGTTGCTCTTATTCAGCATTTCGTAGAAACCACGTTTGAAGACCCAACTGCAACAAATGACCTTATCTTGTCGACATTACAAAGCAAGTTGACAAAGCCATACCTTGAATTCATGGACTACTCTCTTGGCCTCTCCAACGAATTCAATACAGTTTTTCAATCCGAACTCCCACTTCTTCACTCCCTGAAGCTTAGTGTCAGCAAACTTGTGAATGATGTTGCGTCTAACTTCATGAAAAAGGACTATATTCGCAGTGTTGGTTCGTTTACTGACCTGGATCCTTACCTTTCAAGTGAGTACCTGCCTTTAAACTAGACATATGTGGGAATAGCTGCAACCGATTCCATGCAAGAACTCGAAGATGCTCAAGAGCCAAGTGATAACATTGATCTCTTTTACCAGTCGTGTCGAAACTACTATATAGTCCTGATCAAGCAGATCAAAGACCAGTTCAAGTTTGAAGACGAAATTTATGACATTTTGGCTTTAGTTGAACCAAGGAATGCAAGAAATTTGAACCCAAGATCTCTAAGGCCACTATTTGTGAGATTTCCTGTTCTTACAGAAAAGTGTTCCCTCCAGAAAATGAACGTAGAATGGAGGTCACAGGCAATGACTGATGTCACTGAGCTTCATTTGGGAGATGCCCAAGTTGAAGACCTGTCAGTTGAACAATACTGGAAGAAAATACTTGGTCTGATGACTCGCAGTGGCGAAATCAAGTACCCGGAACTGCATTTCGCTGATACTCTCGTTACCTTTTAGCAACGTTGCAGCTGAACATTTGTTCAGCCTCCTGAAATTGATCAAAACAGACATGAGAAATAGTCTCGAAAATATCACCCTAGTCTCACTGATCCGAGTCAATTACTGGTTAATAAAACGAAGTTAAAACTTTATCAACTGTCAGTATACCGAAAGCTGTCGCTGGCTTCAAGACGAAGGCAAACGCTACGTGCGATAAAGTGCTGAAGATGACACTTGTTTGAACTTTTTTATGTATTCTCGTTAGTGTAAAGATGTTATTATTATCTGAAGTAAAAAGATCTCAGTTTGAAATTTTGTATGTATTCTCGTTAGTGTAAAAGATGTTATATGTTATCATTATCTGAAGTAAAAAGATCTCAGTGGAAATCTAGGGCAAAATATCCTTTTTTCTAGGGAGAAAAATAGGGAGAAATCGGACCTAAACACGAGGACTTCTAGGGAAAATTGGTATGAAAATAGGGAAAATTGAAATCGAAAAGTGGAAGCACTGGTTACCTTCTCCCTGTCAATTAGCGTTAATTACATTGTAACTAACATGTGTCAATTTATTCAATATACAACTATCAGTTTCGCCATCTTTATATATGAGCCAGATAAAATAGTTATTATTTAAATTAACAAATAATTGGCAAATACCTGAATATGACTGCTAAAAATCACTCAATAGAGAAGTATTTTAAATCTACTTGCCACTTGCTTTAGTTTGACAGTTGAGCAAATACACGATTTCTAATTTAATTATTGAAAAAGGCTTGAGTCGAAAGCTAATTAAAATAGCAAGAATCCAGCGGTTAGTAGTATTTGGCTGTAAAAAAGGAGTAACACTTACCAATGGTAACCAAAACCGTAAAAAAAGAGTTTTGAATTTAGAATACTTTTATTAAAAAACGATGAAAAGAGTTTTGAGTTTAGAATAAATTAAATTTAGAAGTGAGAAGAGTTTTAAATTTAGAATACTTTTATCTGAAAATAATGATATCACTTTAAACTCTGAAACATAACACATTTTTTTTTTTTTACTCCATTTCAATTATGGGAAGCTTAGAAGTCCTGAAAGAGGGTAACTCTATTGTCAAGTGCGTCAGCTAGAATTATAGTCATCAGTAAGTGCCTTGTCTTAAAATTACAGGAACCTGTGGGATTTGCATGAGGTTCCTTATAGGAACCTCATGCTAATTTTGTGCATCTTTTGACTGTAGCACCAAAAATTGCTGCGTAGCACGCAAATTTGGCACTTGTAGCACTCTTGTAGCCGTCCGTGGTGGCAACCTTGACTGTGTATCTTTTTATAATTATTAACAATTTTCTTTTGACAAGTGACACTAATTAGATTATAAGTAATGTGAAAAACCGGTAAAAAACCTTAAATATTTACGAGTAATTCTCTTATGTACTTTTTGAGAATATCAAACGTTTGGCAGTTCCATGCAGAATCGGGGAGTATAAAAAAAAGTATTTTTCCTTGTTGTCCTAGCAAGGGGACTGTAAGTTTCCTGTATGAGGTTCTCGTCGGTGGCAATTCTAAAGATACATTTTTGATTTCGATCCGAAGACGCGTTTGAGAGGTTTTAGTCTATTTTTAGATATTCCTGCAAATTTGCCTTCACAACAAACTTTTTCAATGAAGACTAGTCGAGATAATAATTACTATTCCAGGATCAGCTACAGATGGCAATTTTGTTTTACAAGCCACTTTCTTTTAAAACTTCTAAAACGTTTTTTTAATTTTTTGGCCGCGGTACGTCCTTAATCACTGCAACCATGATAATACCCCTTTCCATCCACCCAAAATTCTGTTGTGACTCTATTGTTAAGGACTTATTCAACAGACCAACTGTTCATCGAAAATTGAATATTCAAATTTTGTCAAAATTTCTAAGTAAAATCCTTCAATTTGATTCTAAGGACAGAAAAACTAAAAAAGCAGAACGCTACCGATCAATTTACAATTATGGCTTGGCGTTCTGTGCAAAATATATTTGAAAAACTGTTTCAACTACACTGATTTGTAGCATTTCTTTACATTAGTTTCTTTATATTTCTTTATATTAATTATGTTTTATTATTTTTATATTTTTATTGTATTTTACTTTTTATTATATAGACTTTTATTTTTATATACAGAATTTTATTTTTTATTATATTTTATTAATATTGCATTTTATATTTTATATATTGTATATTATTATATTAATTACATTTTTATTAATTTATATTAATACTTTATATATTAATGCATTTTTTATATTTATACTGATAAATACCGCTATTTTGACAACGTGAAGCGCAACAAAACAGAAATAGGAGGATTAAAATCTTTATGTGGCCTACAGAAAGTAAAATACTTATTCATAAGGCTCTCGATCGTATTTTACCGACCATGAAATGAAAAAAGTCTCTAAAAAACTCACGCCAGTATAGTTTCAATAATGTTCTAGTTTCCTGAATTCTAAAAATTACAGGAAAATATTACGAGTCTGTTCAAAACAGTTTTTCAGATGTATGTTGCATAAACTCCAAAGGAGTAATTTTTGTTCGTTTCAATTTTCAACTCCGCCCTTTACTTTTGCCAGAAAATTGTTTTTTATAAAAACTAATTATTTTCTAGCTTAATAGTCTATTGGAATAAATTTTAGCCATGGAGTTCTGGCTTATCAGAGGAAATGCTACAGTTTCATTGTATTATTGATGGTTATTTCAATTAAATCATATTATGTTCATCGTATTATTTTATTTTATTAAGAACCTCCTAACTTGAAAGGCCCCCTGAAAGATGGAACGTATTGAACATGCAGAACACAGTTTATTGAATTTAACGAAATTAGGGCTGGGGAAAAATACATTTCTCATAATCTAAGGGGGTAATTTTTTTCACTTTTTTTCATGAAAATACCAAAAAAGGTATTTTTCAAAGTCTAGATGGGGAAAAAATCTTGGTTGGGGGATTGGGGAGTCTTAATTTTCTATCTTCCGAAATACACTGAAAAACCTACTTAAAATCATGGAGCTTAAGCATTTATGTTGAGAAAATACATAATTTTAACCATAAAGATCAATTAATGCGAATAAATTAATTACCCAAGAGAGAACTTATCTGGAAGTTTTTAACCGACACTTAAAAGTTTTGATCGCGTTTTGAGGGTATGTTTAGAAAAAGGGCACAGGAAGGTGCCACTTGTTTGTAAATTATATTTTACCTTGTAAGAGGGTACTCGAACGATCATCTTAAAATCAAATAAGCCCTCTAGAACCCTCCTAAAATCCCTCTCAAGCTTCTTAAACAGGCTTTTCCATAGGAATGAGCTACAAAATGATTTTATCAATTCAATTAGTAGCGACAATTAGGGTAGGGGAGGGGGCCTCTGCCTGAATTTTTGGCTCTTACCCCCAAGATTTTGAAAATACTTGTCTTGGTGTGTTTTCGATTGAAAAATACTTATTTTTTATTTTCATTGAAAAAATAGAAAACAGGATAAATTCACCCCTCTAGAAATGGCAAATCATATTTTATGACCCTCCCCCCTTCTAAATTTTTATGAATTGATGCCACTCAACGCTAATGGGTTGATTATTGACTTGTTCTTTTACTTTCATAGTGCGTAATGATAATATAAATATTGTAAAATAGTAGACGCAATCATATTTACTAAGATGCCATATTATGAAAACAATAATCATAGAAACATTTCAGGCAGAACTCGATTTTGAATAACTGCCAAAATCATACAAATTAAACAGAAAAACAGAGACAGAGATTACAACAAAAGTCAAGAGATTAGTCAACAACAAAAGTCAACAAAACTCCAACATAGCTTTGTTGGATACTGACTAATCAGCCCCCCCCCCTAAAAAAACGGTATTAAAATACATGCAAGGGGTTTCTTCTTAAAAAAAAAATCCTTTTGGGTATTATATTTACTATTTTTGACATAAAGAGCGCCTGATCAACAACCTAGATAAAATCCTTTTGGGTATTATATTTACTATTTTTGACATAAAGAGCGCCTGATCAACAACCTAGATGGCTCCTATCCAACTTTGATAAATATAGACTGACCAGGCCCCAAAAATTTACGCAAGATATTTCCATTTTACAAAACAAAAACTATCAAGAATTTTCGGCATTTTTATTAGTATTTTCTGTACCATAGAGAGGCCCAACCAAAGAGCTGAAGGCTTCCACTTTACTTTTGCTGATACTGATTGGCGGATAGTGACATACAGCATTAATAAATTTAGGCAAGGTATTTCTGTGTAAAACAATCGGAATTTTTGAATATTTTTAATTATTGTTTTTTTTTTAAATAGTTGGGTGAAGTATGATTTTGTATGGCATAAAAATACGTTTTAAATATCAGCTATAACTGCAAAAACAATTCAGATACTTTTCAATGTAAGGTTGACAATTGTTTTTTGGACAAATTTTCTGTAATATTAAGGATAAGCAGTAGAGCAAGATGAATGAAACTTTCAGAGACTTTAAGGATTTCTGAAAAAAACTGACTGGTTATTGAGGCTTGAAATTTTTCTCTAATTAAAACGGGCTCTGGGAAAAAACGAAATACAATTTGAATTACCTTTCCTCATTTTCTGCGAAAACTGATTTGATGACACAAAGCATGAAAGGAAAATCCGAAATGGTAGGGGGATTGAAACGACAAAGAAAAAAATAAATCAATATTTTTCCAGTTCTCAAGGGGGCGGGGTTCACCGGAGCAATATTGATGTCTTAGGGTGCTACCCCTCCTTCTATGTAGGTAAGCATGTGAATAGAAACCTTTTCACGGGCTTTTGATAGCTTTCATTCAATCAGTTATCTCAGCCATCACACCTATACAAGAGTTTTTAAAAGTTTTAAATCAATCAGGTATATCATAGCAGATGCTTTATGCCCTGTTATGGCAGTTGCCCTTTTAAAGCCCTCTTATAGCAGTTGTACTATTCCCTTTTATATATATATATATATATATATATATATATATATATATATATATATATATATATATATATATATATATATATATATATATATATATATTA
The DNA here is from genome assembly GCF_032884065.1 of Artemia franciscana. NCBI lineage: Eukaryota > Metazoa > Arthropoda > Branchiopoda > Anostraca > Artemiidae > Artemia > Artemia franciscana. Next base: position 5,141,171 of record NC_088872.1, read on the forward strand.
ACGGTCGAAGTTGCCCGGCGACTTCGTCCCCAGGCTTCTATATGGATTTTCATTGTTGATTGTTTTCTAAACGCTGACGTGAGCCTCTTCTTGACGTTTTGCAGTCACCACAGGTTCGTTACACCCACCCTGGGAAAGATACGAATTCTCCTTTAAAGTCCTGACCTATTTTGGTCGTTTTTGTGGCCAGTCATACAGCTTTCTCGATGCCGCTTGTAATTCTTGCTGCCGCTTATCTGCTAACCGCATATCTCTTTGTTCTCGCTGTTCTCCTTACGAATTCTCCTTTAAAGTCCTGACCTATTTTGGTCGTTTTTGTGGCCAGTCATACAGCTTTCTCGATGCCGCTTGTAATTTTTGCTGCCGCTTATCTGCTAACCGCATATTTCTTTGTTCTCGCTTAGCCGCATAATTCTTTGTTCTTCACCTTTATTTCTAATTTGTTCTACTCCTTGTTATCGCATGTATTGTAACCTCATATTTCTCTGATCTTCACTTGTTTTGACTTAAATGAATTGTTGCTGCCGATTATCTTCGAATCGGATATTTCTTTGTTTTTCACTTTTCTTTTTGACTGGTTGCTATTTTTGCTAACGCAATTATTCTGACTGTATGTTTCTTTGTTCTTTATTTTGGTTTATCATTACTTTAGATTTTTTTCAACACCCTTAACCTTAGCTGCTCGGATTGGTCAGGGGTTAGCATTCACTGGTATTAAGTTTTTTAAATGATATTTCCGTGGGAAGGGGGATTTCTCCTTGGAAGTGGGACCGGATATCCTGGCAATGTCTAAAAAATTATCAGAAATTTAATTAAAAAAAGAGCTTTTTTTTCAACTGAAAGTAAGGTGTAACGTTAGAAATTAAAACGAACAAAAATCATTACGTGTATGAAGGGGGTTGTCCCCTCCTCAACACCTTTTTCTTTACGCTAAAGTTTGAATTTTGTCCCTCTTCTTTAAGAAAGACTCCTGACAAAAAAGGGTCGTTTAGTTAGAACAATAAGAAGCGTTTTTATGGCACTTAGTATTAACCAAGTGACATATAGCAATCGCAAATTCTGTCGGTCTGTCTGTCGGTCCCGGTTTTGCTACTTTAGGCACTTCCAGGTAAGCTAGGACGATGAAATTTGGCAAGCGTATCAGGGACCGGACAAGATTAAATTAGAAATAGTCTTTTTCCCGATTTGACCATCTGGGGGGGGGGGTTAATTCGGAAAAATAGAAAAAATGAAGTATTTTTAACTTATGAGCGGGTGACGGGATCTTAATGAAATTTGATTTTTGGAATGATATTATGTTTTAGAGCTCTTATTTTAAATCTCGACCGGATCTGATGACATTGGGGGGAGTTGGAGGGGGAAACCTAAAATCTTAGAAAACACTTAGAGTGGAGGGATCGGGATGAAACTTGATGGGAAAAATGAGCACAAGTCCCAGATACATGATTGATATAAACGGAACGGATCCACTCTCTTTGGGGTAGTTGGAGGGGGGGGGGGGGTAATTCTGAAAAATTAGAAAAAATGAGGTTTTTTTAACTTACGAACAGGTGTACGGGTCTCAATGAAATTTGATGTTTAGAAGGATATCGTGTCTTAGAGCTCTCATTTTAAATCCCGACCGGATCTGGTGACATTGGGGGGGATTTGGGAGGTGGAAACCTAAAACTTGGAAAATACTTAGAGTGGAGGGATCGGGATGAAACTTGGTGGGAAAAATAAACACAAGTCTTAGATACATGATTGACATAAACGGAACGGATCCGCTCTCTTTGGGGTAGTTGGGGGGGGGTATTTCTGAAAAATTAGAAAAAATGAGGTATTTTTAACTTACGAGCAGGTGATCAGATCTCAATGAAATTTGAAATTTAGAAGGATATCGTGTTTCAGAGCTCTTATTTTAAATCCCGACCGGATCTGGTGACATTGGGATGGAGTTGGGAGGGGGAAAACCTAAAACTTGGAAAACACTTAGAGTGGAGGGATCGGGATAAAACTTGGTGGGGAAAATAAGTACAAGTCCTAGATACATGATTGACATAACTGGAACGGATCCGCTCTCTTTGGGGTAGTTGGGAGAGGGGCTAATTCAGAAAAATTAGAAAAAATGAGGTATTTTTAACTTACGAACGGGTGATCGGATCTCAATGAAATTTGATATTTAGAAGGATATCGTGTCTCAAAGCTCTTATTTTAAATCCTGACCGGATCTGGTGACATTGGGGGAAGTTTGGGGTGGGGGAGCCTAAAATCATGGAAAACGCTTAGATTCGAGGGATCAGGATGAAACCTGGTGGGAAAAATAAGAAGAAGTCTTACATACGTGATTTACTTAATTGGAACGGATCCGCTCTATTGAGGGGGGGGGGTAATTCTGAAAAATAAGAAAAAATTACGTATTTTTAACTGACGAAGGAGTGATCGGATCTTCATGAAACTTCATATTTAGAAGGACCTCGTAACTGAGATCTCTTATTTGAAATCTCAACTGGATCAAGCGTAATTGGGAGGAGGGGGCAGTTAGGGGGACCGGAAATCTTAGAAAATACTTAAAGCGGTGAGATCAGGATTAAACTGGATGGGAAGAATAGAAAACTGTTTAAGATACGTGACTGTTATAACCGGACCGGATCTGCTCTCTTTGGTGGAATTGGGGGGGGGGGTAATTTTGAAAATTGAGGTATTTGTAACTTACGAAAGGGTGACCAGATCTTAATGAAATTTGATATTTAAAAGGATCTTGTGCTTTAAAGTTCTAATTTCAAATTCCGACCAGATCCCGTGACGTTGGGGGGAGTCGGAGGGGGAAACCGAAATTCTTGGAAGACGTGAAAATTGGGGTATTTTTATCTTACGAATAGATGATCGGATCTTAATGAAATTTGATTTCTAGAAGGAATTCATGTCTCTTAGCCCTTATTTCAAATCCTGACCAGATCTTTTGACATTGGGGGGAGTTGGAGGGGGAAATCTTGGAAAAACACTTGAAGTGGAGGAATCTTGATTAAGCTTGGTGGATAGAATAAACAAATGTCCTTGATACGTGATTGACAGAATCGTACTGGATTCGCTCTCTTTGGAGGAGTTGGGGGGAGGGGTTCAGTGATTTGGCAAGTTTGGTGCTTCTGGACGTGCTAGGACGATGAAAAGTAGTAGGCGTGTCAAGGAGCTGCACAATTTGACTTGATAAAGTCATTTTCCCAGATTCGAACATCCAGGGAGCTAAAGGGAGAGGAAAAATTAGAAAAAATTAGGTATTTATAACTTACGAGTGGGTGACTGGATCTTAATGAATTTTGATATTTAGAAGGATATCGTGACTCCGAGCTCTTATATTAAATCCTGACCGGCATTAAGCCTCTTATTTTCCGTTTTAAATCAATCTTGGAATTTTGGTACCAATAGCTACATCAAAAGAATCGCATTTTAATGCTGATTTTAAATATATAAGTTTCATCAAGTTTAGTCTTACCCATCAAAAGTTAAGAGCGTGAGAAAATTTGCCGTTATAGAAAATAGGGGAAAACACCCCCTAAAAGTCATAGAATCTTAACGAAAATCACACCATCAGATTCAGCGTATTAGAGAATTCTACTGTACAAGTTCCAAGCTCCTATCTACAAAAACGTGGAATTTTTTATTTTTCACCAGAAGACAAATCACAGATGCGTGTTTTTTTTTTTTTTTTTCTCCTTCTTCTTTTTCCCAGGGTGATCGTATCGACGCAGTGATCCAAGAATTTTGCAAGAGGGCTCATTCAAACGGAAATGAAAAGTTCTAATGCCCTTTTTAAGTGACCAAAAAATTGGAGGGTACCTAGGCCCCCTCCCACGCTCATTTTTTCCCAAAGTCGTCGGATCGAAATTATGAGATAGCCATTTTATTCAGCATAGTCGAAAAACCCTATAATCATTTCTTTGGGGACGACTTCCTCCCCCACAGTATCCGTGGGAGAGGCTGCATGTTACAAACTTTGACCAGTGTTTGCGTATAGTAATGGTTACTGGGAAGTGTACAGACGTTTTCAGGGGGATTTTTTGGTTGGGACGAGAAGCTGGGAAGAGGGGCTTAGGTGGGGGAAACTTTCCATGGAGGAATTTGTTATGGGGAAAGAAGATTTCCATGAAGGGGGCGCAGCATTTTCTAGCATTATTTAAAAAAACAATGAAAAAATAAATATGCAAAACTTTTTTCAACTGAAAGTAAGGAGTAGCATTAAAACTAAAAAAGAACAGAAAATATTACGCATATAAGGGGTTCACCTCTTTTTAATACCTCACTCTTTACACTAAAGTTTTTTTAGTAGTTTCAACTATTTATTCTACGGCCTTTGTGATTCAGGGGAAAAATTTAAAGTTTTAGTGTAAAGAGCGAGGTATTGTCGAGTGGGCGAACCCTCTCATATACGTAATAAAAACATACGAATAAAGAAGTTTGTTACGTAAGCTAATTCGTAAGTTACATATATCTTTTACTATTGAAAAGTTCGTAAAAATTAAAAGTTTTAGTTGCCTTGTTAAGTACCAGAAAAATTGGAGGACAACTTAGCCTCCTCCCCCTCTTTTTTCTCAAAATCATTCGATCAAAACTATGGGAAAGCCATTTAGCCAAATAAATAAATATGCAATTTTCACTTTAATCATTCATCTGCGGAGAGCAGAAATCAAAACACGGATTAACTAAAAAACGTTCAAAAATTAAATAAAAAACACAAGTTTTTCTAACTGAAAGCAACGAGCGACATTAAAACTTAAAACGAGCAGAAATTACCACGTATATGAAAGAGGCTGTTCCCTCTTTAACGCCCTGCTCTTTACGCTAAAGTTTGACTCTTTCTCTCAAGTCTTCTTTTTAAAACAATAAAAACTTTAGCGTAAAGAACAGGGCGTTGAACAGGGAACAGCCCCTTTCATATACGTGGTAATTTCTGCTCGTTTTAAGTTTTAATGTCGCTCGTTACTTTTAGTTAGAAAAATTTGTTTTTTTTAATTTAATTACTAGTCAAAAGTCTGTCCACTGTCCTGTAAAGTTTACCACTTGCCGCCTTTAGAATTGAGCTGCAAAGCAACACTACTATTTGTATTTTTTCAGTAACAAACGACCTGTAAACTTGGCATTTGTAAGTGCTAGAAATTTGGAACTTTTTTACGCCATGGGGGAGGTCAAACAAAATAAAAAGCCCCTCTGTAGCTAGCAAAATTATCAGTCCAGGAAAAAATGTTTTAGCAAAATTATCAGTCCAGGAAAAATTTTTTTTTTTTCTTAGCCTAATAAGTAGTGTATTTTGTTTGTTTTTTAATGTTGTTTTTAGCCTAATAATTAGTCTATTTGGCATATTTCCCCTCTCCTCTAAAATCTTCCAAATACCACCTTTTAGAATTGTGTTGCGAAGCATCGCTATGATTTCGTGTTTTTTTTTTCTGTTATCTGTATTTGTTGCTTTGTATCGATAAGAGTTTGAAATTTGAAAGTATTTCTGTCATGACGGTTGTTAAACGAGAATAAAAGACTTTTTGGAGTTGACGGAATCGTCTGTCGTTTCCCAGGAAAATTTTTTTTTCTAGTCTACTACGTTGAATATTTGGTATGTTTTCGCTCTCCTCTTCAATCTGCCAAATATTCCTTCTAGAATTGTGTTGCGAAGCACCACTATTGCTTTTGCAGTTTTTCTGTTATCAGAAATCTTTCGAAAGTAACTTCAGTCATTTGTCGATACCAAGAAAAAAACGCTGATAACAGAGGTAGGGTTCCCTGATAGGCTGATTCGGATGGGTGTAATTTTGGTTTTATTACTTTTATCGGGTGTTTCCCTCTATTTTCTAAAATAAGGCAATTTTTCTTAGACTCGTAATTTTAGATAGGTATCTCATATATTTAAAGTCAGCATTAAAATGCGATTTTGTTCATGTAGCTATTGGTATCAAAAATCCATTTTTTAGAGTTTTGGTTACTATTGAGCCGGGTCGCTCCTTAGTACAGTTCGTTACCACGAACTTTTTGATAACATGAAATAAATTTGTCACTTCGCTGCGAGCAATTATTTAAATTATATTTTTCTAAATAGGTCTGCATGAAGTAAAAACCCGAAAATATGTACTTTTTATTTGTAATTTCCACAATTTTATACCGCGTGTCCTGGCAAATAATGATGACCAGACCACAGGCACACACGCAGGCAAGGGATTCACCCACCTTAAATTTGTATAATGCTTAATTTTCTCAGCGAAATGTTTAATTTTCCTGTGTTTTCCTGGTATTTCTTTCGTAAGAGTTGAACCCCCCTCCTCCAAAAAAAAATCTCGAATAACAATTTCCCTAATTTTCTCCTCGAATAATAGTTCTTTTCCAAATAAATATTCCTATTTACTTGTCGAATTACGAAGAATGAATATACATTAATCGTAATTTTCAGTGAGAAACCCCTTGAGTTTAATGACGGCAGTGAAATCTGATAACCTTGAGTATTTGTGTGATTTACCGCGATTGAAAAAGAACTGAACAGGCAGTATAAATTCTGAAGGAGCGTCCGGCCTTAAGAATATCTACTAGGACTATATTTTGGATTCCAGCCAAACATACTAGGAATTAAGACCTAGGCCCAATAGTTTCATTTTTTAATGACCTGGCCTCCATGGGAGAGTGAGAGGGGTAGAGGTTTTCAAAATCTCATGAATCAGCCTAATTACTTGGCCAATTTGTGGGATTCATTCAACAAATCCTAGTTAAAAGAATGGTTATGGTTCCTGGTTTCTTTGGGGTTTTTGTATCTGATCTCTTCAGGAGTAAGGCTAAATTTCTTTGCATTTTCATCTATAAAAAGGGACTATTGTGTCCTATGCTATTAAATAAAAAAAACAAGTTTGTTTAACGGAAATTAAGGAGCGACATTAAAACTTAAAACGAACGAAAATTACTTCGTATATGAAAGGGGCTGCTTCCTCATCAACGCCCCGCTCTTTACGCTAAAGTTTGACTCTTTCTTTTAACTCTACTTTTTAAAACAGTAAAAAACTTCAGCGTAAAGAGCGGGACGTTGATGAAGAAGCAACCCCTTTCATATACGAAGCAATTTTTGTTCGTTTTAAGTTTTAATGTCGCTCCTTACTTTCCGTTAAAAAAAACTATTTTTTTTCTTATTTAATTTCTGAACGTTTTTGAATCAATGCATGTTTTGATTTTGGCTCTCCGCAGATGAATAATTAAAACGAAATTTGCATATTTATTTTTTTGTATATAAAACCCCTAATATTTTTTGTATATAAAACCCTAAAAGTCATAGAATCTTAACGAAAATCACACCATCAGATTCGGCGTATCAGAGAACCCTATTGTAGAAGTTTCAAGCTCCTATCTACAAAAATGTGAAATTATGTATTTTTTGCCAGAAGGCAGATCACGGATGCGCGTTTATTTGTTTTTTTTTTTTTTTCTTTCCCAAGGTGATCTTATCGACCCAGTGGCCCTAGAATCTTGCGAGAGGGCTCATTCTAACGGAAATGAGAATTTCTAGTGCCCTTTTTAAGTGACGAAAAAATTGGAGGGCACCTAGGCCCCCTCCCACGCTAATTTTTTTCCAAAGTCAATGGATCAAAATTCTGAAATTGCCATTTTATTCAGCGTAGTCGAAAAACCTTATAACTATGTCTTTGAGGACGACTTACTCCCCCACAGTCCCCGTGGGTGGGCCACAAGTTACAAACTTTGACCAGTGCTTACATATAGTAATGGTTATTTGGAAGTGTACAAACGTTTTCGGGGGGATTTTTGGGTTGGAGTGGGGGGGTTGAGAAGAGGGGGATATGTTGGGGGAACTTTCCTTGGGGGAAGAAAAGTTTTATGAAGGGAGCGCAGGATTCTCTAGCGTTATTAAAAAAAACAATGAAAAAATAAATATGAAAAAAGTTTTTTTCAACTGAAAGTAACGAGAAGCATTAAAACTTAAAACTAACAGAAATTATTACGCATATGATGGGCTCACCTCCTAATACCTCGCTCTTTACACTAAAGCATTTTTAGTAATTTCAACTATTTATTCTACGGGTTTTGTAATTAAGGGGTCATTCTGAAGAAATTGGGACAAAATTGAAGCTTAGCGTAAAGAGCGAGGTGCTGACGAGGGGGTGAACCCCTTCATATACGTAATAAAAACATGAGAATACAGAAGTTCGTTACGTAAGCTAATTTGTAAGTTATGTATATCTTTTACTAATAAAAAGATCCGTAAAAATTAATTTTCTCAGGCTCGTTACTTTTGATGGGTAAGACTAAACTTGATGAAACTTATATATTTAAAATCAGCATTAAAATGCAATTCTTTTGATGTAGCTATTGGTATCAAAATTCCATTTTTTTTTAATTTTGGGTTACTATTGCGCCGGGTCTCTCCTTACTACAGTTCGTTACCACGAACTGTTTGATTTGGCTGGGATTGCCAGTTAAAGTTTTCCTTGTGCGTCTAGACCCGTGATTCCTAACATGGGGCATAGACTTCATCAGTGGAGCATGGCAATATTTTGGTGGGTCATTTGTAGAATGTGCATCTTTTTGCTGACTATAGCCCTAATTTTGAAAATTAAACATATTCTATGTGAATAACGTCATACTCATATGCATTTAAAGAGCACTAAGATACATGATAGTTTTGCATTGATGTCAAGCATGGTTTAAAAGCTGTTATATATAGACAATAATTTTTTTTAGAATAAATTATGTTTAGTGAAGGACTAAATTAAATTCAAAGTTAATCGCCTTTTGAGGTTCCTTAAGGAGGATAAGTGCAAAATTTGAGTAATAAAATTTAAATATCAAAAGATGGGCATCAGTATTTTCTAAATGCCTAGGTGGGGCATAGCCCAAAATTGGTTGGAAACAACTGTTCTAGACAGTTTAACTCGTAGTGATAAACATGGTTCCTTTTTTTTAGATTAAGTTAAAAAACAAGTTTTTTTTAACTGAAAGTGAGGAGCGACATTAAAACTTAAAACGAACTGAAATTACCCAGTATATGAAAGGGGTTGTTCCCTCCTTAACGCCCCGCTCTTTACGCTAAAGTTTTTACTCTTTTAAAAAGTAGAGCTGAGAGAAAGAGTCAAACTTTAGCGCAAAGAGCAAGTCATTGAGGAGGGAACAGCCCCTTTCGTATACGGGGTAATTTCTGTTCGTTTTAAGTTTTAATGTCGCTCCTTACTTTCAGTTAAAAAAACCAGTTTTTTTATTTAATATCTTATAAGAGTCAAAAGTAATCCGATGGAAACTAGCCTCTCTCCTTTGAGTCTTCTTTGGTAAAGAATTGGTATATGGGTTCATAAAACGTGAATAACCTAGGTCTAGGAGAAAGACATGGAAAAATTGGTCTGAAATTAAAAAAAGGAAAGCTTTCCAATATTATAGAAGCAAGAAATTGATATTGGGGTGTCCAAAAATCTCAATAATCTAGGCCTATAAACACAATGTTGAAAAATAGGGTTAAATTGTTAAAATGAAGTCCTGTGAATAGCGTTGTGGTAAGAAAATGGTAAGTGGGTTCATACGAATCTAAATAATCTAGTTTTAGGAGTACAACATGGTCTGAAATAAAAAAAAAATAAGGCTTTTGAATACTATGGAGATGAGAAATTGATACATGGGTCTCCAAGAATCTGAACAATTTAGGCTTAAGAACGCAATCTGGAAAAGCAGGGATTAAAGTATTAAAATGAAACCTCTGAATAGTATTGTAGTAAGAAATTGGTATGTACACAAACCCGAATAGTCTAGGTTAAGAAGTACGACATGGGAAAAATTCATATAAAATCAAAGAAATTAAGGCTTTTAAATACTATGGATTCTTTGGGGTTCCCAAAAATCTAAACAATCCGCATTGCTGTGGAACAGTCTTTTGGCTAAAATAAATGTATACGTTAACCACTATCTTTTAGGACCACACACACCTTTAAAAACGAATGCGCTACCGTGCGACAGTAATGTTTATGAAGCTCAAAGCCCAATATGTGTATAGGTTTCGAAAATTCTAAATCAATTAACTATCTCAGAATGTTCATACAATAGCGTATAGCCTTCTTTTGGCTAGAATTGTTGTTTTTCACTACAAAATACACCCAGATTCAGACACACAAACGCACAAAACCGGACACAGAGACAGAAAAATACAGACTCAAACACAGAGGCAGGGTGAGGGAGAGACAAAACACCAAATAGACGGAGTCAGACACACAAACACACAAAGATAGACACAGAGACGTGCAAACTCACAGTCACGGAGAAAGAGAGAGCGATAAAAACAAACACAAACACAGTGTCAGACACACAAAGATAGACAGACAGGCAAACACACAGGCAAGGTGAGAGAGAGAGAAAAAAAACACGCATAAACACACAAAGATAGACAGAGAGACAGGCAAACACACAGGGACGGTGAGGGAGTGACAAAAAACACACACAAATACAGAGTCAAAAACACACAAGAACAGACGCAGAGACAGACACGCACACTCACACACACAGGCACAGACAGAGAGAGACAAAACAGAAACAAAAACACACTGAGTCAAACACACAAACACTCCAACATAGACACACAGACAGTCAAACTCACAGGGAAGCTTACGAACCAAAAAACACACACAAACACACAGAGGCAGAAACGCAAACGCACAAAGATAGACACAGAGACAGGCAAACACACAGTTAAACAAACAATCACGGGAGAGAGGGAGACAGAAAATACAGAGTCATACACGTAACCTACGATGATAGACACAGAGATATGCAAACACACAGCCAAACACACAGGCACTGTGAGAGAGAAATACGATAAATCCACACACAAAAGCACAGAGTCAAACATGAATTAGGTGTTACCAGAGTCTGAGAGGAATGATTCGGATTCCTTCTAGAGTTGGGGACACATGAATTGGGAATTTATCAAGATTCAGTCAAACACAAACGCTACTATCAACTTACAAGCGGTATACTAGAGTCTGAAATAGACGAATATGGTTTAGACCAAAGTCTTAGAGACATGAATGAGATTCTTCTTAGAGTAAGAGATACGTGAAGTGGTAATTTAGCAAGATTCAGTCAAACAGAGACACTACTATCAACTGACAAGTGGTATACTAGAGTCTGAAACAGGTGAATTAGGTTTTTACCAAAGTCTAAGAGAGATGAAATCGAGTTCTTATGAGAATTAGACGCATATGAAGTGGGAAGTTATCAAGATTCAGTTAAAAAAGAGAGACAACACTAACAACTAACAAGTGGTATACTAGAGTCTGAAATAGATCTATTAGGTTTTTAGCAAAGTCTGTTAGAAATGAATTGGATTCTTTTTACAGTTAGAGACATATGAAGTGGGAATTCAGCAAGATTCAGTCAAACACAGACACTATTATCAGCTCCCAAGTGATATACTAGAGTCTGAATTAAGTTTTTACGAAAGAATAAGAGCGTTGAAATTACATTGTTTTTAGAGTTAGAGACATATGAACTGGGATTTTGTCAAGATTCAGTCAAATACAGACACTACTATCAACTCACAAGTAATATAATAGAGTCTGAAATAGGTGAATTAGGTTTTTACCAAAGTCTAAGAGAGATGAAATCGAATTCTTATTAGAATTAGACACATATGAAGTGGGAAGTTATCAACATTCAGTCAAACTCAGACATTACTATCAACTAACAAGTGGTATACTAGAGTCTGAAATATATCATTTAGGTTTTTAGCAAAATCTGTTAAAGATGATTTTGGATTCTTTTTAGAGTTAGAGACATGTGAAGTGGGAATTTAGCAAGATTCAGTCAAACACAGACACTATTATCAGCTCACAATTGGTATACTAGAGTCTGAATAAGGGGAATCAAGTTTTTATGAAAGTCTGAGTGTTAAAATTGCATTGTTATTAGAGTTAGAGACATATAAAGTGGACACTTATCAAGATTTTGTGAAACACAGACACTTCTATCAGCTCACAAGTGATATACTACAGTCTGAAATAGATGAATTAGGGTTTTACCAAAATCTGAGAGAGATGAATCCGATTCTATTTCGAGTTACAGACATATGAATTGGAGTTTATCAAGATTCAGTCAAACACAGACACTACTATCAGATCTTAAGTAGCATACTAGAGTCTGAAATAAATGAATTAGTTTTTTACCATCGTCTGAGAAAGATCAATCGCATTGTTTTCAGGGTTAGAGACATACAAAGCGGGAATTTATCAAGATTCAGTGAAGCACAGACACTATGATCAGCTCACGATTGGTATGCTAGAGTCCGAAATAGTCGAACTAGGTTTTTTGCCAAAGTCTGAGAGAGATTAGTATTAGTCTGACAGAGTCTGAGAGATTAGTCTGAGAGAGGTAATATTATGCATAGATACTACCAGCAAATCACAAGTTTTATACTATGAAGTGCTATTGATGAATCGGATTCTTTTTAGAGCAGAGACATATGAAGTGGGAATTTATTAAGATTCAGTCATATACAGACACTACTACCAGCTCACAAGTGTTATACTAGAGTTAGTCCAGGACTTTTAGCTCAAAAAAGGGTCGAACCCGGACAAAATTGCAATATAAACGAAAATGGTACCAAAATGATCAGAAAAAAATTCTGTACAACATATTAAAAGTCCCCGTAAATCCGAGTGGGGCGAGTACCCGAAAAACAGGGGAAAAGGGGGAAATGCGGGGGAAAATGGGAAAAATGCCGAACATGCCCAGAAAATAGTTTAAAGTGAGTTTTCTGGGGTTTTCACATACGCTGATTACGAAATTGACATCTAAAATTCAGTATAGAAAAAGAGTACTACGGAAAACGGGGGAACAGGGGAAAGAGGGGAGAAAAGAGAAGAATACAGGGTAGGGGTAGAAAGCGGTTTGAAAGATATTTTCTGGGGTATTCCTATCTTGTGATTATGAAATTGAGATATAAAATGATATACAAAAATCGATTAACATAAAACGGGGAAATGGGGGGGGGGGGTAGGGAGGGGAAAAAGGAAAATATACAGGGTAGGGGTAGAAAGCATGTGGAAATGTGTTTTCTAGGGTTTTTCTATCTGCTGATTATAAAATTGACATCTAAAACAAAGTTCGAGAACAAATACAGGAGATCTATAGAGGTTCGGCTACCCCATAGGTTCGGAAAAGGCAAAAAAAAATTCGAGAAAGAAATACGGAAAAATACTGAATTACATTATTCCGTATTCCTTGCCGTTATCGACAAGCGCGTGGGTTCGTCAACATAATTCTGTTCTAATTCGACATCCAGTAAGAGAAGCAAGGTAGACTAGTCACCGCGGAGTTCCAGTGCCGACGACAAAACCTATCCTGACGGAATGACATCTAGCGGATCCAATAGTCCCCAGTCTGCGTGGATGCTTACACATGTGACATGGTAGCAGGATAAATCAAGGTACGACGAGATTTTTTTTTAAGTCAAGCATAATTTTGCGTATCGGCAACTCTTCTTTCAGTACTAAGCCAAGTTTAATTCATTATTTTCCCTGGGTGCCCGAATTAATGGTTATTAGTTGCGTTTTGTCAAGATTAAGCAAGAGCGACATCTAGTTTTTCAGCTTGTTTTCAGAGACGGTCTTTCGAGATGACGCGCCATTTGGAAGGTTCAGAATTCATTTAGAGAGTTACGTTCGCCGTGCGAATGGTGCTGATGAAAGATAAAGCTCTTTGGAAACCCTGCTGCTGTATCAGAAGTGGAAAATTTTCATGTCATGGAGAGGTGAGATTCAAGGTATCTGTCCTATTTTTACCGAAACTAAGCTGCTCTTCTCTTTCAGTGCAAGATGAGTGGCTCCAACAGACTCTGCATTCTTTGTCAGCAGGACATATCAAGCGATGATGACACATCCGTTGTTCTGACTGCGAAAGGAGCACTATCGGTGAGCACAGCAAGCAAAGACAGAGGCGACCAGATTGCTGCAGAACCAGGTCAGATTGTTCATAAAGCATGCCGAAAAGATTATTGCCGCCAAAGTACCATTTATTCCTTGAAACGGACAAGTGAAGAACCTATCCCTAACGAGACTCCGAGAAAACTGAGATCTCAAGATTTCTTTAACGTGCAGGTCTGTTGCATTTTTTGCAACTATGAAGTGGGGTTCAAGAAGTCGATAAGAAAGCGCTGGTCCAACCACGAAAGATGCTACGCACAACCGACGATGTAAGGGAAGCCAGCATCAAGTGATCGATTTCAGTTAAGGGATGAAGCTCCAGAAAAAGAAGGAAGAGTTTTTTAGCAACTCTCAGAACAAACAGCGAATTATAAGCTACATCGGGGAAAAACTCAGAGCCAAAGGATTTGAAGTCGTCCATACGAAGGACGATGCTGACTATCTAATCGTGAAGACTGCCGTAACGAAAGCAGAAAACTCTGAAACAATAGTTCTTGGCAACGACACTGACCTTCTGATTCTACTCTTGTATCACCTCCCGCCTAATGCAAAAACACTTTACTTCGAATTGTCAACGAACGCAAAAGAAGCGATAACACGGTTCTGGTGCCTCAACGAAGTGCAAAAAAAAATGGGAGAAGTATCCAGGCTGCTTCTGGTAGGGCACGCACTCTTGGGATGTGACACGACCTCACGAGTTTTCGGACTTGGAAAGCAAGCTGTGCTACCTCTTTTGAAGAAGAGCGAAGTGTTCAGAAAAAAATGCAAAGTGTTTCTGGATGAATCATCGTCCAAAGATGAAATTGTGAAAGCGGGTGAATATCTTCTCCTCAGCTTGTATAAAGCACGACCAAACGAAGATCTCACTAAGCTGCGACATCGAATTTTCTTGGAAATAGTTTCTTCGTCTAATACTACGGCGTTTGTTAAGCCTGAAAGGCTTCCGCCAACCGAAGCTGCAGCTTCATTCCGCTCCCAGCGAGTGCGCCTCCAGGTATCCCGTTGGAAAGGGGAACCAGCTGACCTCGACCCGGCTGACTGGGGTTGGGTCCTCAGAGACCATAAATACTCACCTGTGATGACCCATTTGTTGCCCGCACCTCAGACTCTTTTGAGTGTCGTGAGATGCAACTGTAAGGCAGGCTGCGAGAACTCGCGATGCAGCTGCAAGAAAAATGGATTAGCGTGTACGTTCGCGTGCGGAGAATGTCAGGGTATCAACTGTTTGAACAGGGACAACGAGATTGTCGAAGACGAGGAGCTCGACTAGTGATATCAATGCTGTGTTTTTCAAGTCAACTATACTGCCTTCGAAAGTGCAAATTTTACATATAATAGCCATTTTATATATAACTGCCAAGCGGTTGTTTTCTTTATGTTTAGTAATTCAAATGGTTGTAAGAAATGTCTGTGATTCAAGAAAGTACAAGTTTGATACTTAAGCGAGTTATTTTGTTCATAGGCCTACTTATTAGCCATTAGCAGCTGGCTCAGGAGTCAGGCCTCCCTTCCCCTTTTCCGTTGTTTCCTCCAGTTTTGTTCGGTTTTCATGGTTCTCGTTTTCTTTCCTTCATTTTAGGGGTCAGTTTCGTGATCAGCAGATAGAAAAACCCCAGAAAACACATTTCCACATGCTTTCTACCCCTACCCTGTATATTTCCCTTTTCCCCTCCCCCCCCCCATTTCCGCGTTTTATGTTAATCGATTTTTTTATATCATTTTATTTCTCAATTTCGTAATCACCAGATAGGAATACCCCAGAAAATATCTTTCAAACCGCTTTCTACCCCTACCCTGTATTCTTCTCTTTTCTCCCCTCTTTCCCCTGTTCCCCCGTTTTCCGTAGTACTCTTTTTCTATACTGAATTTTAGATGTCAATTTCGTAATCAGCGTATGTGAAAACCCCAGAAAACTCACTTTAAACTATTTTCTGGGCATGTTCGGCATTTTTCCCATTTTCCCCCGCATTTCCCCCTTTTCCCCTGTTTTTCGGGTACTCGCCCCACTCGGATTTATGGGGACTTTTAGTATGTTGTACAGAATTTTTTTCTGATCATTTTGGTACCATTTTCGTTTATATTGCAATTTTGTCCGGGTCAAACCCTAAAAGTCCTGGACTAAGTCTGAAATAGGTGAATTAGGTTTTTACCATAGTCTGAGAGAGATGAATCGGATTCTTCTTAGAGCTAGAGACATATGAAGCAGGAATTTATCAACATTGAGGCAAACACAAATACTACTCTCAAATTGCAAGTGGTATACTAGAGTCTGAAATAGATGAATTAGGTTTTTAGCAAAGTCTTAGAGAAATGAATTGAACTCTTTAGAGTTAGAGGAATATGAAGTGGGAATTTATCAAGATTCAGTCAAACACAGACAATACTATCAGATCACAAGTGCTATGCTAGACTTAGAAATAGCGTTGTTGATGTTGCCGTATCGGGAGTTTTGTCTCTTAGGACTACTATACAGCCTCAACATAATGATCGATTCCTTAATCGTGCGAATAATGTTAATCAATGTGAAACTACGAGGTAATTTGAGTACCTTGTCGAGTTTTGAATTAGCCCTTTTCCAGCCACCTCGTGCCCCAAGGACAATCGGGATTACATCCACAGCTTTGATTTCTCCTAACCCAGGAATGTCTCTTGGAGTAAGAACGCTCTACTTTCGTACTTTTTCTTCAGCAGCTCGTTTAAAGACTTCAGGGTGGTTATAGGCCACAGTCAAATCCACCATGTAGGCAACCCCTTCTTTATAAATTACTAAATCTGGCTTGAGCCGTTGAGTTCCATTTGTCAAATAGAATTCCCGGAGAAATTTAAAGTTATCACGCTGCAGATACTCAGCCAAAGAATTAACCACTTTATACGCTTGATCCGCATACCTTGGACGAACGGGCATGATTGTAGCACGTGTTGAACTGTTTCTTATGAGTGACACCCGTGATAAAAGGACAACAATAGAGCCGATACTGACTTTACAACAATCTTCATATCGGCCTGTCCTGCACTTTCGACCAAAGTTCCCTCATCGAATTCCTCACCAATTTCACCGCCTTCTCTAGCAACCCCAGGATTGTTTTGGTCTCTTTGATTTGCAATGACGGAAGCTTTCTAATACAACATGTCGTGAGGCTTCCTTTTATCACCCATTTGTACAATATGCCCCTAATACATTCATTACCGCTTTACAGTGACATCTATAATAGTGTTTTGACTATCATACAACATATTTTGTTGTTTCTCCCCAACTCTCTCTCTCTCTCTCTCTCTCTCTCTCTCTCTCTCTCTCTCTCTCTCTCTCTCTCTCTTTTTCTTTCTCTCTCTATCTCTCTATTTGCAGTGTAAGTAGAATCCTTAAAAAAAGCAAACAATGGATATTTTTATCCCCTAGGATCAAAATAGCTATAGACTTTGGCATAATCAATAATTAATATTGGAGCAATGATTTCAACTATCGAGATGAAACTTCCGGGGGATGACGGCAAATCAATTTTGAATTCAATTCATGAATTAGTTTGAATTCGAACCTTTAGAGGAAAGTATAAAGTAATATTTAAACATAAATGTAAGAAGTGCATAAACAAAGCTGAAGATGACAAGCTTATCCTGGTCGTGATTTTTTCTTTTAGAAAAACAAATTTTGCAGTGGCCTTTTTTAACTCATAAATATTTTCAACTTTTTTTTCATGTATTTGAATAACCCCGTATATGCTTATAAAAAAATATTTTGCTACGATATTTGTTTGGAATATGAAATGAAAAAGGATTACGTATACTGGTCGTATTTTTCTTTTTAGCAAAACAACTTTTGCAGTGACATTTTTTTCTGGACAATTTTTTTTTTTAACTTGGAAATTTTTCTACTTTTTGTATGTCTATAGGGCCCAAGTTATTCTTTGGAAATCAATGAACTCCGAGTTTTCATTGCACTCAATGAATACTAACGTGTCTACGCATTATTGCACATAGTTGGCATGCTGCACCGACTTAATCTAAACTTACCCACTTAAAAGCAGTAAGCCTAACCTTGCTTAAAAAAAGTAATTTTTCTTTTCCAAGGTAAATTAAAGGTTTGTTTCCACCTTAACAGTATTTACGTAATGTTTTTGCAATGAAAATTGACGTAAGTTGAAACATTAGTCACTTTTTTCAGTGCAATGGAATGGGTTTTTTTAAATAAATTTGGTTTTACCGTTTTCTCAATGAAAATTCATGTAAGACAAAACATATTAATTTTCATGAAAGACGAATCATCAATCATTTCCTGAGAAAATTTAAAAGGTTTTTTTCTTCACAAATTCATGTTACGTTTTTTTAAACGAAAATTAACGTAAGACAAAACATCAATCATTTTTTTAAGGGAATGGAAAAAGTTTTTTCTTACAGTAGTCAGTTAGTATTGTTATGTAATGACAATTCATAGAAGACAAAACACTAGTTAAAAAAATTTTATGTTTTACTGCCAAAATTTTCTGACGCTCGGATTGCGAGGTACAAAAACATCGACTAGATTATTCTTTGAGATTTTTTCTTCCGTAAGACAATATCGCCTAAGAAAATTAGTTGGTATGGATAAATGCTTACGGTTGTTTTGCATTGGGGGCATTATTTCTGACCATGTTTTTGATAGCTTAGTGGAATTGGGTCTTCTCATACAAGAAGTATTTGGATGTAGTGAGACTTGCGGGACCCATTTGTGGGCTGAGTTCAATGCCGAAGAAGGTTGGCTGTTCAATTGCCATAAAAAAAGGCTTCTATTCTGAAAACAGGTGAGCTTGTATTAAGTGGAAAAAACATATTTCTGGATATCTTGGTGACGAAGAAACGACAAATAAAGTCATTGATAAGGATGGGTCATACCACACGGGATGCTTTATTAAAAGTATGAAGACTAGAGATTTCTATGATTGGGAAGACAAAATTGAAAATGAAATAAAAAAAGTTCTGCCATTTGTTCAATACATCTATATATATAAAAATAAGTTGTATGTGTTTTATGTCTGTTACACTATGTCTGTTACGCCAGATTATATCTTCTATATATATAAAAATAAGTTGTCTGTCTGTCTGTCTGTCTGTCGAGTGACGTCATTATAAGGATTGAGCTGTATATCGTCATGAAGTTATTTGTCGTCATGTTTGTTATGACAATGTTTATTATATGACGTCATTATAAGTATTTCAGAAAATCGTTCAAAGACAAATTTTTAATTGTAAGATGTCGAGTGACGTCTTTATAAGGATTGAGCTGTATCTCGTCATGAAGTTAGTTGTCGTCATGTTTCTTTTGATGATGTTTAGTATATGACGTCATTATAAGTATTTAAGAAAATCGTTCAAAGACAAATTTCTAATTGTAAGAAGATCGTGAAGAAAAATTTTTAATTGTAAAATGACTGAAGAACCTACAATGGCAACAGCCGAGGAAGCTGCTCAAAGAGTCTATGCCAAAAAATTTGCGGCTGATAGAGAAAGTAAGAAAAGAAAGCGTGCCGAGGAATCACAAGAACAGCAAGAAAACAGGCTTGCGGCTGATAGAGAAAGTAAGAAAAGAAAGCGTGCCGAGGAATCACAAGAACAGCAAGAAAACAGGCTTGCGGCTGATAGAGAAAGTAAGAAAAGAAAGGGTGCTGAGGAATCACAAGAACAGCAAGAAAACAGGCTTGTGGCTGATAGAGAAAGTAAGAAAAGAAAGCGTGCCGAGGAATCACAAGAGCAACCTAAAAAATTATAGCCTGGCATTCAGGTACAGCCCAGTCGATGATCATAGCTTGAGTAGATGTGTTCAAAGCAGGTCTATGTCTAAAATTTGTCCCTATTGCAAGGCCTTGAAATTCAATGGTGAAACAATGGGAATGTGTTGCGCCTCAAGAAAAGTTAAACTTCCTCTACTGGCTGCATCACCAGAGCCATTGAAGACTTTGCTTACTGGAACTACGTCAGAATCTAAGAGTTTTTTTTATCACAGATCAGAAAATATAACTCATGTTTCCAAATGACGTCGTTTGGTGCCCAAATCGAAAATCCAGATCAATTTATGCCTACTTTCAAAGTAAAAGGGCAAATTTATCATAGAGCAGGGTCCCTTCTACCATTCTCAGGCGAGAATCATAATTTTTTACAAATGTACTTCATCAGTGATAGAAATTGCACGCTGCAAAATTTCTCCCGACGTTGAAAGGACAATCGTTTCTCAATTGCAACACCTTTTCCACGAAAATAATAATTTAGTGCGTCTGTTCAAAACAGCCATCGATTTGATGCCTACTGATACACATAAAATTGTTATTTCCGCTGACAAAACGCCTCCTGGCCAACATGTGCGTAGATACAATGCTCCAACTATCGACGAAGTGGCAATCGTTATGGTCGGTGATCAGTTTTTACCTCGAGATATTATTCTTCATAAGTGAAACGCTCAGTTGGTTTGAATTGCTGAAACTCATCGATGCTACGATGCCCTACAATATCCTATCATTTTTTGGGATGGAGCCGACGGCTATCACTTTAATATTAAATTGATAAATCCAGCCACTAACAAAGAAATGAATAAGAAATTACTGAAGATGGCGGTAAAACAGCAATAATAAAGAAGCGTAACGGTACCACCATCGACGTAGATAACCAGTGGGTTGTTCCATATTCCCCTTTATTATCAAAAACATTTAATGCACACATAAACGTTGAATACTGTAACTCGTAAAGGCAATCAAATACATATATATGTCAACAAAGGCAGTGACATGGCAGTTTTTGGCTCTCAGTCCGAAATCAGTGATATCGACGAAATCGTATAATATCAGGCTGGAAGATACATAAGCAGTAATGAAGCTGTTTGGCGAATTCTTTCATTTCCGATACATGAACGTAGTCCAGCTGTTGTTCACTTAGCGGTACATTTACAGAATTGTCAACGTGTTTATTTTCGAAATCCAACGTGCAACATAGAGCCCTGAATCCACCGGATACAACGTTAACTGCTTTCTTTTCGCTACGCAAAAATGATTCTTTTGCAAAAAAACTGCTGTATACTGAAGTGCCTTCGTATTACACATGGAATACTAAAAATAAAGTATTTGAACGTTGAAAACAAGGTAAGTCAGTCGACGGCCAACCTACCATATTCAAAGATACCATGATAAGAAGACTCTACACCGTTCACCCCAATCAACATGAATGCTTCTTTCTACGCCTGCTTTTGGTGAATGTACCCGGTCCGACGTCCTTTGAGTGTTTGAGAACTGTAAACGGTACTATACATGACACTTACCGTAGTGCATGCCAAGCTCTGAATTTATTGGAGAATGACCAACACTGGGATAACTGCATCAATGACGCGTGCGAAACGTCAACTCCAAGTCAAATTCGTGCATTGTTTGGAATCATACTAACAACTTGCTCTCCTTTAGCTCCTACAGAGTTATGGGAAAAATATAAATCGAAAATGTCCGAAGATATACTCCATCGAAAAAGGTTAGAGACTTCAGATATGACTTTTGATTTTACATCAGAAATTTAGAACTACACTTTAGTTATTATAGAAGATTTGTGCGTAAATATGGTAAACAAACCTCTTCAGGATTTGGGAATGCCTTTACCTAATCGTACCGCTTCTGTTTCGACATGTGTAGAATTGGATCGTGCACAAAGTTACAGCACGAGTGATCTATTGTCGTATGTACAAAATAACATTTCCAAGTTAACGTCGGAACAAAAAGACATTTATAATACGATAATGCATTGTGTCGATAACAACGTTGGAGAAATTTTCTTTTTGGATGCGCCTGGAGGTACTGGTAAAACGTTTGTGATAAAACTGATTCTGGCATCAATTCGATCAAAATATCATATAGCGTTGTCAATTGCTTCGTCCGGAATAGCCGCAACGTTCAAAAAAAATCGCTCAAGGCTCTGGATTAATGTTTGAAAGATTTGCGAGGGAATTTGAAACCCTTTGGCAGCACATTAATATTGCTTGCGGGAGATTTCAGGCAAACATTACCTATAATACCTAGATCAACCCCTGCAGACGAAATAAATGCTTGCCTGAAAAATTCTAATTTATAGGCACACGTAAAGACATTAAAATTAACTAAAAAATATGCGTGTCCGATTGCAAAACGATGACTCTGGTCAAACATTTTCAGATCAATTGCTGGCAATTGGAAACGGAAAGTTCCCAGTAGACTCAATTTCAGGACGTATACAACTACCTGCTGAATTCTGTAAT
The DNA here is from genome assembly GCF_032884065.1 of Artemia franciscana. NCBI lineage: Eukaryota > Metazoa > Arthropoda > Branchiopoda > Anostraca > Artemiidae > Artemia > Artemia franciscana. The sequence goes on from NC_088872.1 coordinate 5,163,326, forward strand.
TTAGTGACGTCCAAAAATGAATTGATTGAAAAAGTATTTCCGAATATTCTAAACAATTATAAAAATAATAAATGGCTAAGTGAAAAAGCGATTCTTGCACCCAAAAATATAGACGTCCACGAAATCAACAATATTGTTTTGACCAAGATTCGAGACCAGGCAGTCCTTTACAAGTCAGTCGACACAGTTTTGGAACCAAATGAGGCGGTTAATTATCCATCTAAATTTTTAAATTCCCTGGATATTCCAGGGTTTCCACCACACGTGCTACAACTAAAAATAGGCGGACCAATAATATTGTTACGTAACATAAACCCTCCAAAGCTTCACAAGGGCACGCGACTTGTCGTAAAAAAACAATGGAAAACATAATAGAGGCAACAATCTTGACATGACCTTTTGAGGGTGAGGCTGTTCTTATTCCTCGATGATTGTTTTTCTCATGGACAATTGTATGTTGCATGTTCGAGGGTAGGTAAACCTGACAATCTATTTATATGCAGCGACAATTGGACAGCGAAGAATGTTGTATATTCGCAAGTTTTACGCAGCTACTTTGTATAAAAGAAATTGCTTCATATATTGCCTCATATAATTTCCAAAATACAACATATAAAATAAACTTTTTGACAAAACTACATCTTCGTATACAATGCGATGAATGATGTCATAATCGTTTGTCACTAATGACATTTTTTTAAGGGACTGATGTTAAAATGATAGTAGGGATTATTCTCTTCCTTTAAGAATATATATTTGAACCAAGGTTTTGAACCAAAAAAAGATGCCTGAATGTTTCAAGTCGATCAAACGCCTATTTCTGATATACCGCTCTATTTCTATTACCCACCCCATTAAAAAAAACTTTCCATTATACCGGAATTTAAAGAACTTTATCTGAGATTTATAGATAAGTATCATCACTATTACAGAGTGATTTCAATTTGACCTTCCCCCAGAGAAGACTCTCATGAAGCCTCTTTACGGTAGTAGTTGTCAATTAACAATGCACTATCATGTTTAAAATTATAATTCAACCAAGTGATTTCTTTTTTTGATATTATTCCTGATAGTAGAAAATATTTAAACTTTAGATTAATCGAAAGATGGCTTCCATTTTTCAATCAGCCTCAATAGCGACTTTCCCCAACTTGATCTTTTTTATTTTTTTTTTAAAACTTGCTTTGAATTTTAGGTTACTGTTGGCTAGAATTCATTCTTTAGTAGTTGCAGTGAATACGATACACATACTAGTTACCTATTGCTTTTCGTCAATTAAACATAATATCATTCTCTAATTATTTACGATGTTGTGGCTATTACTGCAACAGTAGTCCTAAGGCTACAGTATGATGATGTATGCTAATGACGATTCATTTAAATATTTCAGTCGCCATGGGCTAGAGTTAACATAGTGGAAATATCTGTGGTTCTTAATTGAAGGTATCCAGGTTCAATTCCGCGGAGGAGCAAGGTTGGGTGACAAGCTTGCTACTTGTCCATGTTAATAACATAATAGATATAACATAAATATTGTAGTTACCTTGTGATGGCGTACTGGACAAGACCTTACCTTTCTAAGTTAGGGTTCGTAGGTTCAATCCCACGTGTCGCAAGGGTTCCATAGCAATATCTAGTAGGTCAAAAGACATTTTGATCCACCTCTTCTCTTCTAAAACGACTAATATATCTGCTGCCATGACATTTCCCTCGCCTTCTAATTTTCTTAACATTTCCACATCAAGATTTAGAAGCCCTTCTTTCAGGACTGTTATGACCAGTAGAACGATGTAAACCACCAAGAAGAATATTGGATATAGCCAAAATTCTTGGCCTTTCGTCCAATACAGAATATTGATTTCGTTATGCATATTCATTTTGTTAATTATTTCTAAAAAGTTGTTCTGTATCTACAATTATGAGTCTAAAAAACAATCGTATTTTATACGTATTTTAGAATTTTCAGGTATTGTTCTAGATTGAATGTAAAAATTATTATTATTGGTTAAACACAATTAATATTTTGCTGTTTGCATATTAACTTCAGCATTTCTGAACTAGAAACTAAAATTAAAAAATAAATTTTTTTTTTCTTTGAAAATACAGGATCATTCACTTATGACATCATATATGATTATAACCTATATGATTATATTAGCATTTATCAAGATTGTGCGTGAAAATCTATTTTGTTTTGTCAAAATTGATTCTCTTTTAAAAATTATTTGATTTCTAATTATAAAAAGCACTAGATGTAGCAACTTTCTCTCATATGAGCCGTTATACAGCTCTCAATGATTTTTCTGTGCCTAGCCGTTTTAACTAGCCTGTGGTTTGACGTTTTAAGCGATTTTTTTTTCAATAGTCAAGGGATCTTTCGACCATTCGTCCGATAAGTTTTTTTCTTAAACCAGTGAAAAATCTGAACTTGGAAGATTCTTTAGAATAGACAACGATGAAATATTAATTTTTCTGTTCAAGGTATCCTGCATTGCTATTTTGGCCTCTGAACCTAAAAACACATATAAAGAGTAGAAGTTCCATATTCTTACGAGAAGGTAAACAAAAATATTGACATAAAAAATTTTTCGCTAAATGCTCCCAAAAAAATAAAGCTCTCAACTGTTTCCGCTCCTGCTTGAATGTGTTTCCAGACCTTACTCAGCAATCAGCATTTGGTCACTTTTCTGCAATTCTTCAAAAATGCATGTACAGCACCATCCCAATGGAACTGAGAAGGGCTGTGCTATATACATCACGAACCTGGACAACCAAAAAAATCTCTTGGCGGCTTTTATTTCGTATTTTGAAATAAACCTATCTGGCACAAATTTTATACATACATACTGAGCGACGACGAGCAAAATTTGTTTATCTTGTTGGTCTGAAAATCCATAATGAACCGAAATAGGGTCAACTATAAAAAGCGAAAAATAAATCATAGTAATATCTAGCATAAAAAATGACCATGTTACCCAGTAGCCCTCTTCTAAAACTTCCAACACATCTCGGGCCTCTTCATCTCCCTCATTTTATTAGCTTTGCAACATCAGTTTCCAGAATCCCATCATTCAGGGTTGTGATTAAAATTGAACTGGCGACAGCAAGAGGAATAATGGATATAGCCAAAATTTGTGTCCTTTCGTCCAGGTGATTTTCTTTGTGTCTTGGTCATTTATTGAAGCTGCATATACTTGAGGCAGCTTCAAATCGCTGTCAAACGTTTCAGCAGTTATCCAGTCTGTATAAGGTCAAGTCCCGTATAAGGTATAAGGTCAGTATAAGGTATATATCAGTCTGTATAAGGTCAATTTTTATAACAATAGTTACATCAAAAGAATTCTAATGCTGATTTTAAATATATAAGTTTCATTAAGTTTAGACTTACCCATCAAAAGTTACGAGCCTGAGAAAATTTGCCTTATTTTAGAAAATAGGGGGAAAACACCCCTTAAAAGTTGTAATAAATAAAGTTTAAGATTCTTTTCACATATACCGCAAGGCTGCTTTATTAAAAAAGTATGATTATGGTCCTTTCAGCACTCATAATAAGAGACAGCTAAAATTTGCTAACATCCAAAATAATTACAGAATAGCCAATAATAATAATTACTGAAAAATCATTTTAGTTGTAGAAACTGAAGCTTCTAGCTGTGCTCTGTCACTTTTGGCTGTTAAAGGGGAGCCTTTAACAGCCAATCAATACGTGTACAGCACGTATGATTTTCCTTTTACAAATAAGAGGCTCTTCTCTGTTCATAAAAAGGATAAAAAAGATAAATTATCTTAATATTTTCGATAGTTATGGAGTCATTCTTCTAAAATGTTTAGATTTCAAGGGAGGCAGTACAGTCCCAAAATGTGGCCAAACTGAAATGTTTGGCCACATTTAGATTCCCCAAAAAATTCCTTTATTTGTTTTTACTCCATTTGGAAGTGTCAAGAAGCTTCAATACCATCGAAAAATATCGAGCACTTAGCTCTGCGAAAATGATATCGGAAACTATATCGATAGAATTGAAAAACTGGATGATCGTAGGGATACCAATTGCTTCAGAACCCATGGATTCCGCCATCTAACTACAGCTTCTCTCATTCAGCTCACAGGAAGCAGGGCAAGGACGATAAGAGATTTTTCAATCGTACTCACTTAAAAGAACTTCATTGGCTTCAAACTTCAAGTTCAAGACAGAACTCACTTTCTACAATATCAAAGTTCATTAAGATCCGATCACCTATTCGTAAGATAAAAATACCCCAGTTTTCACGTTTTCCAAGAATTCCTGTTTTCTCCCTCCAACTCCCTCCAATGTCACAGGATCTGGTTGGAATTTAAAATTGGAGCTTTAAAGCACAAGATCCTTCTAAATATCCAATTTCATTAAGATCTGGTCACCCTTTCATAAGTTACAAATACCTCAATTTTCAAAATTACCCCCTTCCCCAACTCCACCAAAGAGAGCAGATCCGGTCCGGTTATGTCAGTTACGTATCTTAGACAGGTTCTTATTCTTCCCATCCAGTTTCATCCTGATCTCTCCGCTTTAAGTATTTTATAAGATTTCCGCCCCCCCAACTGCCCCCCCCCCCAATGACGCTGGATCCGGTTGAGATTTAAAATAAGAGATCTGAGTTACGAGGTCCTTCTAAATATGAAGTTTCATGAAGATCCGATCACTCCTTCGTAAGTTAAAAATACGTCATTTTTTCTAATTTTTCAGAATCAGCCCCCCCCCCAATAGATCAGATCCGTTCCAATTATGTCAATCACGTATCTAAGACTTCTGCTTATTTTTCAAACCAAGTATCATCCCGATCCCTCCGATCTAAGCGTTTTCCATGATTTTAGGTTCCTCCACCCGAAACTCCCCCCAATGTCACCAGATCTGGTCGGGATTTAAAATAAGAGCTTTGAGACACGATATCCTTCTAAATATCAAATTTCATTGAGATCCAATCACCCGTTCGTAAGTTTAAAATACCTCATTTTTTCTAATTTTTCAGAATTAACCCCCCGCTCCCAACTACCCCAAAGAGAGCGGATCCGTTCTGGTTATGTCAATCATGTATCTAAGACTTGTGCTTATTTTTCCCACCAAGTTTCATCCCGATCCCTCCACTCTAAGTGTTTTCCAAGATTTTTGGTCCCCCCCCCCCCCCGCCAGATCAGGTCGAGATTTAAAATAATAGCTCTGAGACGCGATATCCTTCTAAATATCAAATTCATTGAGATCCAATCACCCGTTCGTAAGTTAAAAATACCTCATTTTTTCTAATTTTTCAGAATTAACCACCACCACCACCACCCCCTCCTCCAACCACCTCAAAGAGAGCGGACCGTTCCAGTTATGTCAATCATGTATCTAGGACTTGTGCTTATTTTTCCCAAGAGTTTCATTCCGATCCCTCCACTCTAAGTGTTTTCCAAGATTTTAGGTTTTCCCCAATTCCTTCCCCCCCCCCGATGTTACTAGATCCAGTCGGGATTTAAAACAACAGCTCTGAGATACGATATCCTTCCAAACATCAAATTTCATCAAGATCTGATCAACCGTTCGTAAGTTAAAAATACTTCTATTTTTCTATTTTTCCGAATTAACGGGCCCCCTACTCCCCCCCCCAGATGATCAAATCGGGAAAACAACTATTTCTAATTTAATCTGGCCCGGTCCCTGATACGCCTGTCAAATTTCATCGTCCTAGCTTACCTGTAAGTACCTAAAGTAGCAAAACTGGGACCGACAGACAGACCGACAGAATTTGCGATTGCTATGTGTCACTTGGTTAATACCAATTGCCATAAAAACTGAGAGCCTAATTTGAAGCTATTTTATTTATTTTTTTCAAGCGTCTTTAGATAAACTGTATCTAAAGACGGTATTTTTAGATAAGCTGCACGCACAGTGTGCCATTTTGATTTTTTTTTCAAGGTCCCGCTCATCATTTCCTGAAAGTTTCACGTTAATACTCTGAAGCTGTTTGGACACCCGGGATCAAACATACCCCCTTTCCCAATAACAAACCCTGTATGAAAAAATGGACAAGTTTCATAGCTTAAAGCCCTTGTGCTAAGGGGTGTTGGGGGTCATGTCTTATAGCCCTTGCGCTAAAGGGTTGTCGGGGGTGACCCAAGACCCTTACCTTCCCAAGATACTACAGATAAGCCATATAGCAACCTTGATACACATAATGTTTTTCATCTAGTTCAACACCCCCCTCCCCAATGATTCCCTGACAATTTCAACTGAAGTAGTAGTAGCAGTAACAGGCAGTAGTAGCATTTAAAAGTAGCAGTTGTAGTCGCAACTCGCAAGTAGTAATAGTGGTCACAAGTGGTAGCCGTATTCCAATTAGTAGAAGTAGTCACAAGTAGCAGTGATAGCCGCAGGTAGTAGAAGTGTCGCAAATAATAGAAGTAGCTAGCAAATAGTAACAGCAGTCATAAGTAGAAGTAGTAGTACTAGGCACTAAGTGTCTTTTGGTCAGTTTAACATTCCCTAAAAGTTTCAACTTAGTAGTCGCAGCACTTACTCCGGCATTACTGATATGCACTTCAGATAAGCGGCACGCACAGTGTAAATTTTGAATTTTTTTTTTAAGATCCCACTCATCATTTCCTGAAAGTTTCACGTTTATGCTCTAAATCTTTTTGTACACCACGGATCAAACACGCTCCCCTTTCCCAACAACAAGCTCTATATGAAAAAATGGATAACTGTCATAGCTTAAAGCCCTTGCAGTAACTGGTGTTGGGGGTCTTTGACCTCTCGACTTTTTTGAAAATTAAATAAAAAAAAAATAATTTTTTTAGCCGAAAGTAAGGAGCGACATTAAAACTTAAAACGAACAGAAATTACTCCGTATATAAAATGGGTTGTCCCCTCCGCAATCCCTCACTCTTTACGCTAAAGCTTTTAATTGTTTTAAAAAGTAGAATTGTGGCAAAGAGTCAAACTTTAGCGTAAAGAGCGAGGGATTGCGGAGGGGACAACCCATTTTATATACGGAGTAATTTCTGTTCGTTTTAAGTTTTAATGTCGCTCTTTACTTTCAGCTAAAAAAAATTATTTTTTTTTTTTATTTAATTTCTGAACGTTTTTGAATTAATGCATGTTTGGTTTTGGCTCCGCACATAAATTATTAAAATGAAATTTGTATATTAATTCTTTTTTTGGCTAAATGGCTTTCTCTTAGTTTTGATCAGAGGATTTTGAGAAATAAGGGGTGGAGAAGGAGACCTAGTTGCTCACCAATTTTTCGGTTGCTTAAAAAGGCAACTAGAACTTTTAATTTTTAACGAACGTTTTTATTAGTAAAAGATATACGTAACATATAAATTAGCAACTTACGTAACAAACTTTCATTATCTTATATTTTTATTATGTATACAAGGGGGTTTGTATCCTCGTTAATACCTCGCTCTTTACACTAAATCTTAAGTTTTTTCCCAATTCTTTAAGAATGACTCCTGAATCAGAAAGGCCGTAGAATAAATAGTTGAAATTACTAAACATACTTTAGCATAAAGAGCGAGGTATTTATCTCCTCCTAAATACCTCGCTCTTTATGCTAAAGTATTTTTAGAACCCATCATATGCGTAATAATCTCTGTTCGTTTTAAGTTTCAATGCTACTCCTTCCTTTCATTTGAAAAAAACGTTTTCATGTTTATTTTTCATTGTTTTCTTATAGTAATGCTAGAAAATCATGCGCCCTTTTCCTTGAATTTTTTTCCCCCATGACAGATTCCTCCAAGGAAAGATCCTCCAACATAACCTCCTCCCCTCAAACCCACCCCCCCCCCCAAACAAAATAAAATCCTCCTGAAAACGTCTGTACACTTTCCAATAACCATTACTATATGTAAACACTGGTCAAAGTTTGTAACTTGCAGCCCCTCCCCCAGGGATTGTGGGGGAGTACATCATCCCCAAATACATAGTTATTATGGTTTTCGACTATGTTGAACAAAATGGCTATCTCAAAATTTTTATCCGTTGACTTTGGGAAAAAAATGAGCGTGGGAGGGGGCCTAGATGCCCTCCAATTTTTTTGGTCACTTAAAAAGGGCACTAGAACTTTTCATTTACTTTAGAATGAGCCCTCTCGCAACATTCTAGGACCACTTGGTCGATACGATTACCCCTGGGGAAAAGAAAAAAAAAATAAATAAATAAACACGCACCCGTGATTTGTCTTCTGGCAAAAAATACAAAATTCCACATTTTTGTAGATAGGAGCTTGAAACTTCTACAGTAGGGTTCTCTGATACGCTGAATCTGATGGTGTCATTTTCGTTAAGATCCTACGACTTTTAGCGGGTGTTTCCCCCTATTTTCCTAAATAAGGCAAATTTTCTCAGGCTCGTAACTTTTGATGGGTAAAACTAAACTTGATGAAACTTATATATTTAAAATCAGCATTAAAATGCGATTCTTTTGAGGTAGCTATTGATATCAAAATTCAATTTTTTAGAGTTTTGGTTACTATTGAGCCGGGTCGCTCTTTACTACAGTTCGCTACCACGAACTGTTTGAACAGAGACTTTTAAATGTTAAAAGTATATTCAAATTTTGTAACGTGCAATTAAAACTAAAAAAATAAGGTCTTGGGCTGTTTAGCCTAATAGTCAAATCGTGTAATTAGCCAAATTTGGCTGTTAAGGCTGATAAGGACGATGAAAATGTTGAATAAAGACTGTCGAATCGGCTTCCAAGGTTGAGTGGAAACTTTCACATCTATATGTGTTTGAAAAAACTAGGAACAGTTGATAATTAAGTTTTTCATGAAAAAGATTCAAAATTGCAGTTTTGTTATAGTGGTTGTAAAATTAAAAAAAAAAAGAAACATGGGTGAAAAATCAGAAAAAGCTAAAAACATTTGTCACCAAACAGCTTAAGAAGGTGTGGCTTTCTTTTAAAGGTGTCAGGGTCTTATCCACCTTTCTTTGGGGGGAGGGCTAAAAATGTTTTTTTGGGGGGGATTTTACAAAAAAAACTTTGGGGGGACTTTGTTACGTTTTTACCGGTCGGAGAAACGTTTCGGGAGAATTCAAACCCCTTACCCCCCTGGATACCACCTTTGAAGGTGTATTTATTATCAAGAATCAACAATTTGTTAGTGTTTGAATTTTTCAAAAAGCTCGTGGTAACGAACTGTACTAAGGAGCCCAGCTCAACAGTAATCGAACCTCTAAAAAATGGAATTTGGATACCAATAATTACATTAAAAAAGTTGCATTTTAATGCTGATTTTAAATATATAACTTTCATCAAGATTAGTTATTCCTATCAAAATTTACGAGCCTGAAAAAATTTGCCTAATTTTAGAAAATAGGGGAAAACACCCCTTAAAAGTCATACAATGTTAACTAAAATCACACCATCAGATTCAGCGTATCAGAGAACCTTATTGTAGAACTTTCAAGCTCCTATCTACAAAAATGTGGAGTTTCGCATTTTTTGCCAGAAGGCAAATCACTGGGTCGATCGTATCGACCCAGTGGTCCTAGAATATCGTGAGAGGGCTCATTCTAACGGAAATTAAAAAGTTCTAGTGGCCTTTTTAAGTGATCAAAAAATTGGAGGGCAGCTAGGCCCCCTCCCATGCTCATTTTTCCCCTAAGTCACCAGATCAAAATTCTGAGATAGCCATTTTATTTACCATAGTCGAAAAACCTAATAACTGTGTCTCTAGGGACGACTTACTCCCTCGCAGTCCCCGTGGGAGGGGTTGCAAGTTACAAACTGTGACCTATGTTTACATATAGTAGTGGTTACTGGGAAGTCTAGGGACGTTTTAAGGGGTATTTTTTTGATTTGGGAGGGAGAGTTGAAGGGGGGAGGGCTACGTGGGGAATCTTTCCATGGAAAAACTTCTCATGGAGGAAGTGACTTTCAATGAAGGGGTGCAGGATTTTTTAGCATTATTAAAAAAAACAATGAAACAATAAATATGAAAAGTTTTTTTTTCTACTGAGAGTGAGGAGCAGCATTAAAACTTAAAACGAAAAGAAATGATTGCCCATATGAGGGGTTTACCTCCTCGTAATACCTCACTCTTTACGCTAAAGTATTTTTAGTAATTTCAACTATTTATTCTACGGCCTTTGTGATTCAAGGGTCATTCTTTAGGAATTGGGACAGAATTTAAGCTTTAGTGTAAAGAACGAGATATCGACGAGGGGTGAACTCCTTCATATACGCAATAAAAACATACTAATATAGAAGTTCATTACGTAAGTTAATTCGTAAATTACATATATTTTTTACTAATAAAGTGTTCGTATGAAAATTAAAAGTTCAAGTTGCCTTATTAAGTAATCAAAAAATTGGAGGCCAACTAGGCTTCCTCCCTCTCTTCTTTTTTCTCAAAATCGTCCAATTAAAACTATGAGAAAGCCATTTACCCAAAAAAACATTAATATGCAAATTTCGTTTTGATTATTTATGTGCGGAGAGCCAAGATCAAAACATGCATTAATTAAAAAACGTCCAGAAATTAAATAAAAAAACAAGTTTTTTTAAATGAAAGTAAGGAGCTACATTAAAACTTAAAACGATCAGAAATTACTCCGTAGCCTATATGAAAGGAGCTTTTCCTCCTCAACGTCCCGCTCTTTACGCTAAAGTTTTTTACTGTTTTAAAAAGTAGAGTTAAGAGATAGTCGAACTTTAGCGGAAAGAGCGGGACGTTGAGGAGGAAAAGCCCCCTTCATATACGGAGTAATTTCTGTTCTTTTTAAGTTTTAATGTCGCTCCTTACTTTCATTTAAAAAACCTTGTTTTTTTATTTAATAAGAAAAAAGAGCGTGGCCGGATTTAACTAATTAGTTTTGCTCATGTATTTTTATTATATCATTTTATTTCATTATTTATTTTCACAGAGCAACACTGACGGAAATGCGCTGTAGCCCTAAGAAGTTCTTAATTTCGAAACAACAACAAACAACTATAGAAAATCATTGTTTTCAGGTATGTCCAGATCGAAGATGGGTCCAGGAGGACACTTTTCTTTTATTTTTGCTAGTTTATAAGCGTCTCCTGGGCTACATCCAGAGTATTTTTGGATAATTGTGGCCTCTCTAGACAACCCTGCATAAGGGCTTAAGAGATTGTGTCTCTTTCTTTAATAGCCATTTGCTTTATTCCACCATTCGCTATCCAAAAACAAAGTACATAATAGATGAAATTTGTTCATTGGACGGATAAGACAGAAGGAATAAGGTTAAAACAGGGTATAGAATTAGAGGTGAAAATAGTAAATATCCCCGATTGACAATATTAATGCCCTTGGTTCAATTTAAGAATTGCGTAGGATATAAATTGTTTATTCCTCCAAGTGTGATGTTTAATTCTTCTGAAGATTTACTTGTGGTACCAGTACTCTTTTGGTCATTGGATTTTCTGCAATTTTTCTTTGCATTAGAATCTAGGATTTTGTTATATGTTTTTATCATATATCTACTCGTATATATAATAAATATATTATAGAAAGGTGTGGAGCAGCTAGGTTGTTGAATAATGGGAAAGGATTAGGGTAGAAAAGAAATTTGTATCCAAACATGTAAAGGTTATTTGGAGAATCAGGAGATCCAGAAGTGACGAAATATGTCACTGTTGTTACACAGTGAAGAAGTTGGCACATCTCTCTCTCTCTCTCTCTCTCTCTCTCTCTCTCTCTCTCTCTCTCTCTCTCTCTCTCTCTCTCTCTCTCTCTCTCTCTCTCTCTCTCTCTCTCTCTCTCTCTCTCTTTCTTTCTTTCTTTCTTTTTCTCCCTCTCTTTACCAGTATTGAGAAATCAGGGGGGGGGGAGAACTTTACTGTAAAGCAATGCTTAACAGGGAGGATTTAGAGTGGATGCATTAATATGGGCTACTGTTAGGATTATTCAAGTTTGAACGCTTCAGATTATTAGTTAGTTGACTTACCTACAAGAACATCTTAGAAAGGTCGATTCCATTTTGTTATAGTTATCAATTCAGTGTTTCAAACTTTATTTACATATTACTAGAAGCAGTATTTTCTACTGATTCTGCCAGCGCAATTTATATTACTTAATCTTATTAAGAAGCACAAACATTAAGTTAGATAAATAGTACAACTTCCAAGAATGTCCTAAAAGCACCTATCAAAAGATAAGAGCTTACCTTGAGGGTATTCCCCCCAGCTTACTCTAATTGTAGAAATAGAAAATAACATGTGATTAACATACTAGGGACCAAAATTTTGTCATAACTGAATTATGAAAAGTAAAAAGCATTGTCAAATTTACAGAATTAGCTTCCGTCTAAATTTGTTTCGTGTCATGGTTTAGCATGGCAACACTGTCCACAAAAACCGTACGAAAAGGTTTTACCTAAATATTATTATAATAACGAAAAGAAAAATCATAGAAAATCTCGTATTTCAAGAAAGAATTGGGAGCAAGGTGCAAAAAGAATTTTTTCATTTTAATGTATTATGACGCTTTAAGTCCTCGTATATGGCAATTTAAGTCCTTGCATTTGAAAATTTAAATCCTTGTATTTGGCAATTTAAGTCCTTGTATAGCCTAAGTCGTGTTTGTCTTTAATCTTCTATTTTTTCTTCTCCCCCGTCCGTGTTTTGAAACTGGACGAGTGTTCAGCAGATTCTTTGGTTCAAATTAGTAATTGTCTTTTTAAAAACTTACCATGAGTGGACATTGGTAACTGAAATTTTTTACTAATTGTTGACAAAAGAAAATATTTGTGAAGGGTGCGACTGAAAGAGGGTCCTTATTTTTGCCTAATGAGATAGGACAGATGATTTTGTTGTTTTTTTTTTGCTTTTATAAGGAATTAAAAAGATTGAGGAAGAAAATATTTATGTTGTGGTGAAAAAAGAAGGAATGGCTTATCAAGATATTGGAGGCGTAAAGGTCGGTGGTATGGGTATGGCACATAATGTTTTTTTTTTTTTTTATTATTTGTGTATTCAGTTTTGATTCAAGGGTTGTTCGTTGTGGAACTTTACAATGTTATGAATTTAAGCATTAGCCTTGGCTCTGAAAGACTTTTGCTTGTGTTCTTGCTTGTTTTTTGTTGCTGGGTTGGAGGGGTGTACCGACAAAGTCAGGCCTTTCTTGTTGCTATTTTCACCCCTCCACCCCTGTAATCAATGCAACTTTTAACATTGAGGAAGTTTACCAGCATTATCAGCCCATGAATCCACCCTATGATAATATTATATGTTTATTATTTTCTTAAATTTACTCCCGGTTAAACAAAAGCAAATACAAACACTAAAGAAAGGTGACAAAACAATAATTTATTTTTGAAGCTATGGCACGTTTGACAGACACTGGAACTTCATCAAAAACTCAAAAAAAAAATCCAATTGATGAATGGGTGCTTTTTCGTACAAATATTTACACATTTTTGCCCAGTTTTGTTCTTTTGACAAAGCATAAATACATTTCACACATGTTTGTACCTAATCTAATTCCGAAGAAAATATCTTTACAATGAGATCAGAGCTTAAACATAATACGATTTAAATTATTCAGCTTGATACAAGATCATGAATTGATGAACATACAAATATAGCTAATCTTTGATTTGACAGCAAGAGGGTCATTGAAACGATTGAAAAATGTTTGGAACGCAATACGCTATGACAGTGTTAAATTATGACATGGATGCAAAGTCGGATTCCGCCTTGACAACCGGATTTGACATCCCACAATGAACCGCTGCTGCCATTTGTGGCAGCAGCGGTTAGCTGTTGATATTTTAAATCCCATAAGCACCGCTATATGCCATTTCAGGGTTAAATTATAGTCTGAAGGTAGAGTCAAACTTTGCCTTCACAGCCGGATTTTAAAAAAGTACAAAGAAAAAAAATTATTTGAATGAATATTCGGCTGGAAAAAATTGTTTTTTAAATTTAGTAAGAGTTCAATATAGATCCACTGATGTAATCAGACCATTCATCATTCTTTTTATATAGGTATTCAAGAATTTTGAATTATGATTTGGATGCAAAGTCGGATTCCGCCTTGACAACTGGATTTGACATCGCAAAATGAAACAGATTAGCCGTTGATATTTTAAATCCTATAAGCAACGCTATATGCTATGTCAGGGTTAGATTATGGTCTGAAGGTAGAGTCAAACTTCGCCTAGACAGACTGATTTTATAGAAGGACAAAAGGAAATATTTGAATGAATATTTGGTTCACTATTGCCTATGGTTTTTTTTTGGCTGGCAAAATTGTTTTTTAAATTTAGTAAAAGCTCAATATAGATCCGCTGATGTAATCAGACCATTCATCATTCTTTTTATATAGGTATTCAAGAATTATGAATTATGATTTGGATACAAAGTCGAATTCTGCCTTGACAGCCGGGTTTGACATCGCACAATGAAAGAGATTTCTTTGTTCGGGAAAGTATTCGGTTTGTTGTTTGGTTTTTCTTTTATTTTCCGATAAGATACGTCTAGCAGCGATTAGCCGAGGATGTTTTAAATGCCATAAGCACTGCTATTTACTATGAGAGTGTTAAATTATGGTCTGAAGGTAAAGTCAAATTTTGCCTTGACACCCGGATTTCAAAGCAGGACAATGAAAAAAAAATTATTCTATTTGAGCGAATATTCTGTTCACTACTGCTTTGGATCAAAATGGATTTTCTTCTGGCTGTCAAAATTGTTTTTTAAATTTATTAAAAGCTTAATATAGATCTGCTGATATAAGCTGATCCTTCATCATTCTTTTTATATAGGTATTCAAGAAAGTAATAATTTAAAAGTAGCAGCGAAAACTCATTCCAAAAATGACACATAGTTACTAGCACTAGTTTGGATCTGACTCAGGGATGAATCAATTCAATTCAATTCAATTTATTCAAATAAAACTACAATATGACACCAATAATAATAAAGATCCTGGAAGCGAACTTGTTGAGGACCATAACCACAAAAAATTGAAAATGAAGAAGAGAGAAAAAAAAAAGAAAAGAGAAAACATGAGTAACTAAAGCAAATTGAATAAGAATTTAGAGAGTTATAATATCAAAATTTTAGTACATTGCTATACAGCGTGCGAAAACTTGTGGATAGCTCGACACTGGAGGGTATTATATTCCATTGAAGTATAGATTTATAAATGGGGGATCGCTGGGCGGAACTAGAGACAAACTTGGGGACAATGAAGGAACGGTTGGATGAACGGAGACAGAGGCCTTCAGAATTATTAATATTAAAATAAGATAATAATTGAGGAGGAAGATTTTTATGGTAAGCGGAGTATGCAAGGTATAGATTTAATTTTTTGATGATTTGTTCAAAAGGGATAATACCAAAATCGGAGTACAAGTCCTGGGTGGGATATAGTCGGGGCAGCCAAAAAACTGCTTTGATGGCACGGTTTTGGGCAGATTTTAATTTATTGGTAACTGAAGGAAAAGTGTTGCCCCAAACAGATCCACAGTATGAGATATATGGGTAAATAAAAGAGTAATAAAGGGTGACAAGGATATCGGGAGGAAGAAAATAATTCGCACGATTAATCATACTTACCTGTCGCAAAATTATGGCTCTGATGTAGGACACGTGTGTTGCAAATGATAGGGAGGAGTCTATGTGAACACCAAGAAACTTGGCAACTTCGACCTGTGGGAGGAGATTGGTAGAATATTTTAGGCCAAGTGCTTGCTGAGGTTCATTTTTTTTGTAAGGGGTTCGAAATAATACAACCTGACTTTTCTTGATGTTAATGGTCATGCAGTTAACTAGACACCACTCCTCTACTCTATTCAGAAGGGTTTGAGTAGAGGCGACAACGGATGGTAAATTAGGACCGGTGATGAAAAAGTTGCTATCGTCAGCGAAAAGTACTGGGTGCACTGATGGACCCAGGTCCGTAACCAAATCATTAATATAAAGGAGAAAAAGTATTGGACCAAGAACAGAGCCTTGTGGGACGCCCCTTCGGACAGGTAGGGGATGTGAAGTCAACCCGCCCAGACTCACACTCTGTACTCTACCAGAGAGATAAGAGCCAAACCATGAGAAAGGAACTCCACGAATCCCTAAGTTGTTGAGTTTACTTAATAGAACACTGTGATCAACCATATCAAAGGCCTTAGAAAAGTCCAGAAATAAGCCCAATACAGTATTTTTAAGGTCAAGTTGGGAACGTATAAACTGTGTGGCGTCTATTAGTGCATGAGCAGTTGAAAATTTGGAACGGAAGCCATATTGATGAGGAGAAATCAACGAATCTGAAGAATGAATCCCAAATAAAAAGGGAGAAAGACGTCGGAATATAATTCTCTCGAGCACTTTAGATATAACTGGGAGAAGTGAGATTGGACGATAATTACTTATCTCAGACGGATCGCCTTTTTTATGAATCGGGATAACAATTGCTGATTTAAATATTTCTGGGAAGACTCCATTGGTCATAGACAGGTTTGCTATGTGCACAATGGGTTCACAAACATAGGAAGATACGGTCCTAAGAAGCTTATTACTTATGCCAAAGAAGTCAGGTGTACTACTATTAGAGAGACAATTGATAACTTGAAGCACCTCTTTACGATCAGTTGGAGAGAAAAACATAGATCCAGGATTCTTGCTAGGTTGAACTGACTGGGAGAAGGAACAGGAGTTAGCATTTGGAATATTAGTGAAATAATTATTAAAAGCATCCGGTACTGAACTTGGGTCAATTAATCTGCCACTGATGTCCTTAAGGTTAAGAGGTAAAGATCTTGAACTTCTTTTTTTTGAAAGAATTTAATTTATTGTTGACCAAATTTTTTGCAAGTTCCCTTTGCAATGAGAGATTTTCGAATAATAATAATTTTTTTTTTGCTTCCCGGACAAGTTTGGTATATAAATTTTTGTATTTTTTATAATTAGTCAGGTCAATAACGTTACTGGTTTTGCAAGCTAACTTATATAGGTCATTTTTTCGATATGAAGATATTATCAGGCTATTTGACATCCAGGGGCGTATATGGCTAGTTTTTCGGTTTGATTTACGAACTGGAAAGGTTGAACTGATAAGATCACTCAGTCCTTGTGTAAAACCATTTGTGGCTGAATTAACATCCTGACAATCCAAAACCTTGGACCAGTCAAAGGATTTCAAACGATCCGTGAACCTGTTCATATTCACAGTATTATATATTCTATTATACGTAGGGGTTTTAGTTCTAGAGGGCTGAGTAGTTGGTAGGGAGGGTAGCGAGAGATAGATTGGAAAGTGATCTGACAGGTCAGAAAATATTATTTTGGAGGACAGGTGGTTTCCCAGGGAAGTGGATACAAAAATGTTGTCAATTACAGTAGCTGTAGACCTCACAGGATCAACTCTAGTAGGAAAAAGGATTGTGGGAAGAAGACCACTTGAGGTGAATGTTTCAAAAAAGGTATCACAATCATTATTATTGCTAACATTTAGTAAATTACAATTGAAGTCCCCAAAAACTATTGCCTTCTTTTGTGGTAAATTAATAAAACTAGAAAAATCATCAAATAGGTTACAAAAGAAAGGGGTCGGAAATGAGGGGGGCTTATAAAATAATGAAAAAATAAGAGAATTCTCGTCAACACTTATGTCTACGATTATTGAATAAATGCATCTATTATTTATAGGTTGCGAGAATAAGGATTCACAGTCTAATAGCCTGGTGAATTTCAGACTTGACCGGATGTAAAGAGAAATGCCGCCAGAGGACTTGGTTAATTTTCTTTCAATATGAATAGCTTGAAAACCAGGGAGGGAAAATTCACTCTTATCATCAATTTCTGAAAACCATGTTTCCGTTATTCCAATTACGTCGAAAGGGCAGTAACCATTAATTAAAACTAAGTCTTTAAAATTAGCCCACTTATCCCGTATACTTCTGATGTTAAAGCAAATTACATTAAGTTTGGTCTCTTACATTAGCTTAGGTTTCACATTTTTTACAAAATCAAAAGTGTCGAGATATTCACAGTTAATTTGGTTTAAAGGGCTATCGGGGCTAGCTAAGGGGCTGGTGGGCAAATTATTTTGGTCATCGTAATAGTTAAAAACAACATTATTACACAGTGATAAATTCGTGAGAAACGTAAAATCTTGTACGGTGCACATTTAAACATCCATTGTGGTCTGAGTTTCATCATCTCCTTGATTAGAATATTGGAAATCTTCTTCAGCCGACGAAATATCATTGGTGGTAATTTTGGACTGGGATGGAAAGTTTGCCGTTTTTTTCTTAGATTTCTTGCCTTTGACTAGGGCAGTGGCATCGATTACCGTCTTGGGGGTTGTGGCAATTTCAGAGCCTGCATTGATTTGATTTGCAGTTGAGTCTACAGACTTAACTAGCTTTGATGTGGAATCTATGTCCTTTTTCATGGAGGATAATTGAGCCATAGCTGTTTCTAATATGTCATCACCTAGGAGTTTAGTGATAGCTTTCTTCTTGAGAGTATTTTTGGTTTCCTCAGCTTCATTACTAACCTCAATTAAGTGACTGACTGTGAGATAAGTTGCAAGCCTTTGCCATTCTTGGCTATTTTTAGATGAATCTTTTGGAGGGCAGGATGTTGAAGTAAACTTAGGTAAGGGATGGGGGGAATGACTAGAACCTTGAGTATGAACATTATTTGCCTCTTTTGGAAATGATACTGTCTTTGCATCTGCTACAGCAACTGTTGCTTGGCTTCTACTGGGCCGATGGGGTGTGGGTTGCCAAGGGATTCTTGCAGCTACAACTGAGTAGGGTAGGTTCATTTTATCAGATGTTCTAAGGATTACAACTCGCTTTTGGTGAGCTGGGCAAGATTGTTTTTGGAGGGCTGTGTGTCCCTTCCGGTTACAATTTCTGCAGAAAGGTTCTGACTCAGGGCATTCACTAATTGCGTGGCCTGTTTTCCCACACTTAAGGCAAGACGGATGGGACTGTTTGCAGTGTTTTTTGCTGTGGCCGTGGGCTAGACAAGTGGAGCATTGTAGGGGCTTAGGCTTATAAATCTTGTAAAAAAGAGACATACCGTACAAGAATATTTCTCCGCTTAGCTCAACTTTGCAGCAAATGAGGATTGAACGGCTAGGGTGAAGAAAACCTTCTTTGTTTAAACTTAGCCTTATAGCAGTTGAAGGATTGATGAGAAGACCTGAAGAATCTATTAGTTCAGTTTGTATTTCCTCCACTTTTACACTGGTATCAACACCATACAGCACATACTTGTGTAACTTTTCCACATCTTTTTTTGTGGCTAAAATTTTTGAGCCATCAAGAATTATTTCTTTGGATTTTGACAGGACATGGTCTGCCGCCTGAGAAGACGTAAAGTAAATATCAATAGACTCGTCCTGCTTGAAAACAAGTTCAAAATTCACCTTGGTGATCAGAAAGACAGCTTTCCTAATTTGCATTATTCGATCTTTTGAAAAGGGTTGGCCATTGGTTTTCTTGATTGAGACAGTATAATAATTGGGGTGATCGTTAGCACTTGTTTCTGGGACACTTGAAGAGAGGGGTTGCACTATCGTTGGTGAACGAGTTTCATCCTTTTTCCTCTTTTTGCCAGGCGTCTCACCTCTTTCATTAGAGTTAGTTTCGGCTAAGGCCTGAATTCCTGACAAGTGGCTAACAGTTTTGGATCGCGTAGTTGGGGGGGGGGGTTCTAGGAAGAGTTTTATAGGTAGGCTGGAATGGCGACCGGCTAAGGGTTTCAGTGGGAGTATCCTTCTCGGGTGGTAGCCTTAGGGGCTTTTTCCCCGTCATTTATTCCGACGAGATACTGCAGATTCACAAACTTAATCACAGTTTTTAATCAGCGATAACACCAATATATTCAATTATACACTAATAATAACTCACTGTGTATGAAGTGAGCAATCCCTCACAATTAAGTCCGCAAGTTAATTGCGCAATCACAATACAGTACAAAAAGTAATCCGATTAGGTTCATAAGCTAGTTCCTTTTAGTTCAGATACTAAATTCATACTGATAACTTCCTTGGGTGGTTTTAGAAGTAAATATCCCCTCCCCCAGAAAGTTGAAAATTAAACGAATTACAGGGTCGAAGGGACAAAAATACTGATGACAGAGCTGAGTTTTTATCTCCCCCCCCCCTCCCCAAATAAAACAAGCGAATTCTATGGTAGTTGATATATCTTCTGTGAGTAACACTGATTTTTGTCTAAATTGTACTCTAAGGAAGATAATAGATTTTTTTCTGAATTTCATTCTTAAGGGGACCAAAAACCCATTCTGTCTTTGTTTGCTCAACATTCATCATGTTAAAACATGCCAGATGCTCTAAGCACGCAAAGGCGAATAAACCTGCAAATTTTCCCAGAGTAAAACTCAATACAGGACATCCTGATTTTCAAACCTGTTTACATCTAGTGTAACTTCAACTTTGCTAAGTGTGCCTGTTCATCAATTTATGTAAGGAAATCATTCAAAAAAAGAAAAAGACACTTCATTAAATTAAGATCAAGCAGATTAACATCAATCTGGACTTAAGGAAAGAGCAGTAAACTTAAGGAAAGTAAGAAGACAATAAAGCCAAAAAATAAATGAATGAGCTTATAAGTTACAAAAATAAAACTAATATTATTCACAAACTCAAAACGAACAGAAATTACAAAATAATTGAACAAGGAAGTTATATGTCTTGTACCCCGATTATAGTTTTTTAAACAGTTATTATAAGAGATAAAACAGTTAAAAGAAATGTATATTGGACTAATTAAAAAAAAACAATAATGAACTTCGAATATGCCAAAAATAAAATTGATATTCTAATCAATCTCAAAACGAATAGAAATTACTAAATATATGAACTGTGGAAATTCCCCCTTGCACTCCAATCATTGCGCGATTGTTGTATAGAATTCCAATAGCAATCAAGACCACATCAAAAAAAAAATAAGTAAAAAAAAAATAGTCTTCTGTCAATATTCTTCTTTTAGTTTTATTTTTTTTAAGGAAATAGAGGGGTGGTGCCTTTATTTTTTTAATTACCTTTACTTTTAATTAAATTTTTGCCTTTAATCAGCTTCAGTTACCCTTAATTAAACTACCTTTAGAATATGAATAATTTAATTTTTTAAAGAAATGCATTTTATTCTTTGCAGTGAAGTTTTGCAATAACGAATCTATTCGGTTCTTTTATTCATTCTAAAGAAGTATTTTGGAAATGAATAAATATTAATGGAACTTTAGTGCCTATCAGTCTGACGGAACTGTATTGATATTAAAAAATGTAATCGCAGCAAATTCGAGAACTGTCACTACTCTACAAATTTTTCAATGTTAAAATCATAAAAGACTAATGATATATTAATTATGGATTTGACTAAGAAACCCTTAAGCTGAACCGTCACTATTTTACCCTTTTCTGCTTTTAACTTAGTATTTGGGTACAAATTTTGTCCATATGTAGACATATGTCCGTCAAGAGTCAACCCAAAAACTTTGATCATCCTCATTTTAATTCTTATAGGCTTTCTCAATGGGCCACGATCATATAATGAGAAGAATCTAAGTTACCCAATTGTCTTCAAAGTCCTGTGGACAGGGTCAGTGATAAATCTTTGAAAAACTTTTATTTGGGCTTTCCTATTGGCTTCATATGGCTCATAGAAATTCATAGACTATTTGAATAACCCTTATTGCATGTCTATCTACCCTACTTCTGCCCTAGGACGGATGGATGATAGATATCTATCAAAAAGTGAATTGACATCAATTGTCTACAATTCTGAAAAAGTCTTATGCACGCTTTGCCTCTCACACAGACTATCTGTCTTGGCTTTTTTACCAATTAGTCATAACTTGATGGCAACTTTGTTTTGATTCGAAAATCATTGGCTCATTGCCCAAACATTGGCCACTAAAGGAAAAAGAGACTAGATTATAATTCAAAAATCATTGGATTCGTAACCAAACATTGGCTGCTTCAGGAAAAAGAGACTAGATTTTAATTCAAAAATCATTGGACACATTCCCCAAACACTGCCCGCTACAGGAAAAAAGACTAGATTTTAATTAAATATTCATTGGACTCATTGCCCAAACATTGGCCTCTACAGAAAACAGAGACTAGATTTTAATTCAAAAATCATTAAACTCATTGCCCAAACATTGACTGCTACAGAAAAAAGAGACTAGATATTTTAATACAAAAATCATTAGAGTCATTACCAAAACATTTGCTACTACAGGAAAAAGAGAATATATATTAATTCAAAAATCATTAAACGCACTGCCCAAACACTGGCCGCTACAGGAAAAAGAGACTATATTTTAATTCAAAAAACATTGTCCCAAACATTGACCGCTACAGGAAAAATAGACTAGATATTAGTTCAAAAATCATTGGACTCATTGTTCAAACATTTGCCGCTACAGGAAATAGATACTAGATTTTAATTCAAAAATCATTAAACTTATTGCCCAAACATTGACTGCTACAGAAAAAAGAGACTAGATATTAGTTCAAAAATCATTGGACTCATTGCCCAAACATTGGCCGCTACAGGAAAAAAGACAAGATTTTATTTAAATAATCATTGGACTCATTACTCAAACATTGGCCGCTACAGAAAACAGAGACTAAACAGAAAAGAAAAATCAATATGTACAAGCAAACAGGCAATCAATCAAGCAGGGAAACAATCAATAAAGTCACACCATAAATAAGACACTAATGCAAGCAAAGCAAGGTGAGTATCCTACAGCTCCTCTGCTTTATAAGCTACTACTTAAAAAATCCAAGGGAATGACAGGTTTGATTAACCGACCTGAACGAGTGGTATATCTGGTATCTCTCGGCATCTGGGTAGAGACATCCTCTTTGCACTGTGGAGGTACAGCTATAAGTGACACACAGATACGTTCTTCCTTTCTTGTGGCCTGTAGAATACTCACCTTGCTTTGCTTGCATTAGTGTCTTATTTATAGTGTGCCTTTATTGATTGCTTCCTTGCTTGTACATATTGCTTTTTCTTGTATAGGTGCTTGGGTTATAATAAACAATCAAACTTCTACATGGTGTCAGAAGTAGCGATGGATTCAGTTCATTGCTCAACACCAACGATCGACTGGAATTCCCAAAACTTGAGAAATGCGTGGAATAGATTTTAGCAGGATACGAAATTAATGTTCAGTGGCCCCCTTAGTGGTAAAGCAGAAACTGTGAAATGCTCATACTTCCTCATAGGGTTGGCAAAAAAGGCAGGGATATATTCAACACCTTCACTATTGTTGACTCAGAACGGAATGTATCTTCATACCTGGCAAAATTTAATACTTATGTGGAACCAATGGCAAACCCCATTTTTGCCAGATACAAATTTCACAAAAGGAACCAGGATGATGTAGAGACAGTTGAACAATATGTAACAAGTCTCAAGACCTTAGAAAAAGACTGCTCATTTGGGAATTTAGAAGATGAAATGGTCAGGGACAGGCTAGTTTTTGGTATAAGAAATGACAGAATCAGAGAAAAGTTGCTTACACAGGGATCAACACTTACTCTCACTACTGCCATTAACACAATCCGACCAATGGAAGAAACCCAAGCACAACTACTAACTATGAATGAAACTGAGCACCAGACAGCTATCAAACAAGAAGTCGATGCGGTGCGCAAATATCCTGAATGTTATATGTGTGGCGGACAGTATTCCCGTGGACACAAGTGCCCCGCAAAGGGAAAAACATGCTCCAAGTGTGGTAAGCTCAACAACTATGCTAGAGTTTGCAAGAGCAAAACAGTTCATCTGCTGGAAATTGCAGGAACAAGCTCTGGTTCTCAGGCTATGCATGCATTAGACTTCTCCCCTAGCTCTAAAAGTGAGCTGTATATTGATTCAATTCATTCAATGAATCCAACCAAAGACCATCACATTGATATGTACTTCAGTACGCAAAAAAAGTACATCAGCTGCAAGATTGATACAGGAGCAAATGCCAACATACTTCCATTAGTGGAATATGAGAGATTATGTCACCGTACCACACTAAACAAAACCAACAGTATCCTGACAAGCTATACCAACGGGAAGTTTCAAAGCATTAGAGTACAGAGCAATTAAAAGATCAAGCCCATTGCGTGGCAGTTCAAAATAAAACCCATATCTCCAAGAAAGGAAATAATAAAAAGGGTTTGAGCATAAAAAAATCGTATAATTTCGAAGATACGAGTATTAATCTATGACCTTAACAAAATTACTCAGCAAGACCGTATCCAGGGGGGAGGGGGTTTAACTTCCTCCCCACCGAAATTTTTGTCTGACTCATAAAAACGTAACAAAAATGCATATAAACAAATTTTCTATACGTTTTTTGTACCCCAAAAAATATTAATTAATATTTTAAATAATGATTTGCGGAACACAATATGGACTACCATGGTAGTCCATGAGTATACATGGACCCTAAAAAAGGATTCAAACACATATTGGAAATCAACCGTAATTTTGGCAAGGCCCAAACATGGAAAGTTCGCTTCTTTATCAGTATGACAACTTTTTTGAAAATAAAAATATCCAAGATTTACCATCACTATCTGCCATTTTTTGCCATATAATTTTTGAGCCAATTCCAAAATTGTCATAACAGTACAAATGAAACCCTCTTCAAATAACCATCTTCGTGAAAATCCTACAATTCTTAATCAAAATTCCCGACATTCTTAGGTGAGAACCCTCAGTGGCAGGAATAAGAAAAACTTAATTTGAGGTCAAGGATGACATGACCAAAGTAGCTATGAATATGGAAGCTAAAGACTTGAAGTTCACCGTAGATCCACTATGGCTGACGCAAGCTCACAATGTACAGTGAAAGGGTTTCCTTATTTTTCTTTCTTTTTCTACTAAATATTAAATAAAAAAAAATTGTTTTTTTTAACTGAAAGTAAGGAGACACATTAAAACTTAAAAGAAACATAAATTACTCTGTATATGAAAGGGGCTGTTCCCTTCTCAACGCCCCGCTCTTTACGCTAAAGTTTGATTCTTTCTCTCAACTCTTCTTTTTAAAACAGTAAAAAACTTTAGCGTAAAGAGTGGGGCGTTGAGTAGGAAAAGCCCCTTTCATATACGAAGTAATTTCTGTTCGTTTTAAGTTTTAATGTCGCTCCTTACTTTCAGTTAAAAAAAAACTTTTTTTTATTTAATGTCTGAACGTTATTGAATCAATGCATGTTTTGATTTTGGCTCTCCGCAGAGGAATAATTAAAACGAAATTTGCAAGTTTATTTACTTTTTGGCTAAATGGCTTTCTCATAGTTTTGATCGAACGATTTTGAGAAAAAAGGAACGGTGGAGGAAGCCTAGTTGCCCTCCAATTTTTAGGTTACTTGAAAAGGTGACTAGAATTTTTAATTTTTTCAGGAATGTTTTATTAGTAAAAAATATACGTAACTTACAAATTAACTTACTTAACGAACTTCTATATTCGTATATTTTTTATTATGTATATGAGGGGGTTTGCCCCCTCGTTAGTAACTCGCTCTTTACACTAAATCTTTAATTTTGTCCCAATTCTTTAAGAATGACCCCTGAATCAGAAAGGCCATAGAAAAAATTAGTTGAAATTACTAAAAATACTTCAGCATAAAGAGCGAGATATTTAGGAGGAGAAGAACCCCTAATATGCGTAATAATCTCTGTTCGTTTTAAATTTTAATGCTACTCCTTACTTTCAATTGAAAAAACTTTTTCATGTTTATTTTTTCATTGTTTTTTTTTATAGCAATGCTAGAAAATTCTGCACCCTTTTCATTGAATTTCTCTTCCCCCGTGATATATTCCTCCAAGGAAAGATCCTCCCACATAGCCCCCTCCCCCCCCAAACCCGAAAAAAATCCCCCTGAAAACGTCTGTACACTTCCCAATAACCATTACTGTATGTAAACACTGGTCAAAGTTTGCAACTTGCAGCCCCTCCCCGGGGACTGTAGGGAAGTAAGTCATCCCCAAGGACATAGTTATTATGGTTTTCGACTATGCGGAACGAAATGGCTATCTCGAAATTTTGATCCGCTGGCTTTGGGAAAAAATGAGCGTGGGAGGGGAACTAGGTGCCCTCCAATTTTTTTGGTCACTTAAAAAGGGCATTGGAAATTTTCAATTCTGTTAGAATGAGCCCTCTTGTGACATTCTAGGACCACTTGGTCGATACGATGACCCCTTGGGAAAGAAAAAAAAATAAAAAAAAAATAAACACACACCCATGATCGGTCTTCTGGCAAAAAATATTAAATTCCGCATTTTTGTAGATAGGAGCTTGAAATTTTTGCTCTAGGGTTCACTGATACGCTGAATGCGATGGTGTGATTTTCGTTAAGATTCTATGACTTTTAGGGGGTGTTTCTCCCTATTTCCCAAAATAAGGCAAATTTTCTCAGGCTCGTAACTTATGATGACAAAGACTAAATTTGATGAAACTTATATATCTAAAATCACCATGAAAATCCGATTCTTTTGATGTATCTTTTAGCATCAAAATTCCGTTTTTAGAGTTTCGTTTACTATTGAGCCGGGTCGCTCCTTACTACAGTTCGTTACCACAAACTGTTTGAAAAAAAAAAATTATACAGTAAAACACTTAACCCTCCTTAAGCTTTCCCTTACTTGAGATAACCCCTTAAACAGAGGAATAAAAATTAAAAAGAGAAGGAAAGAAAATAAAGAGAAAACAATTCTGCATTTGCGCGGGCACCTGGTCACAACCCTTCCTAACAACTAAAGTAAATGTCTAATATGAAGTCTTAATATCCAATAAATCAAGTCTTCCGTAAACTTTGGGACCCTGCACAAGGACGACAAAGAACTGAAGAGACATACAGTTTAACCTTTTTTAATAGAGACAAAAAAAAATTCGAAAAAATCACATACTTTTAAACACAAAAACGAAGAAAAGCTACGATTGAAGCAGCAATTGTAATAATTGACACCATAAAATCAAGCGTTAAATTTGATTAAGCAGGATCACCTAAATAAACCTAGTCTTCCATCTGTTCTTCATCATCCTGAAAAATAATCAATAAATCAACATGGATTACTAATTTTTTTTTCAAAATTTTACACAAATGTTTTGTATAACCTTTCGTCACTGTTGGCAGGTGAGATACACTGACCACAGCTTGGAAGATGTTTTACTTTTAACGCTTTACAACTGCCGATAACCTACTGGCAAGTTTTCCGAGAAAACTGTAAATATACAAGGCTGGCGAATAGCAAAAATCAAAAGCCCAAAATCAATAACAGCATGAAAATAACAATCTTTTAACAAGATACTTTTTGTACCTATATTTTTCACAAATTCTACTCTTTCCAAATTTGTACATTTTCTAAATTAGCACCCACAATTTCGGTAGGGAAGGAGTGAGGAAAAAACCGGTGGTTCATGGTAGTAGAGGAGTGCTCATGTATTTACTGTAGTGAAGTATTATCCGAATTAAAAAAAATTGAATTAAAATAGTCACAAAAATAAGTTTTAAAAAAGCAAATTTGCAATTTTGAGCTTCTCTTTTGACCAGCGTAATTTACAATTAAACTTGTGAGATAGCTTTCCGTACCATTTACGATATTTTTTACAGATCTCTGGGGGAGGGATCTTCAGTCCATAAGCCCCTTTTAAGTACACCCCACACTATAAGAACATAATACATGAAAATAAGGAATCGATTCCAAGAGAAATTGACTCCTGGCCTGACTACAAGTGCATCTTTATACAAAGATCACACTGCCTATCGGTCATATATTAACCTATATTAATGCAGTAGATACTATTTCTGGTCAAGTGATCCCTATAAGCTTTTAAATCCCAATTTAAATTATATTTAGGAGTTTTAGATTGTGAGTTATGTTTATAGACTTTGTTTGGTATTTCTTCTATTTCGCTACGAACAGCCATTGGTTTCAAAAGCGGATTGTTACTGATTTGGAAGTCCTGTATTAAAACTGTATTGCTTTTGCGTTGTTTTACGATAACTCAAAACATATGAGTTTATTCTCTTCCGTTTAAGCGAACTTTGTATTCATTGAATAAAGTTTACTTTTCGAGTAAGTAGTCAGTTTGAGTCAGGCTTTTAGGCTTACAGAATTTTCTATTTTGTTAGAACTGTGGTAAACCTCTTCACCAGGGACAAAATCATGACTAGCTACTTTAGATTCAATCCTACGTGCACCTTATAAGAGATCAAAATTTTTCAGCTTTTACACCTACTTCAGTTAAAGACCACTGTCATGTTATATATATATATATATATATGTGTATATATATATATATATATATATATATATATATATATATATATATATATATATATATATATATATATATATATATATATATAAAGAAAAAAAAATATATAATATATATATAAAGAAAAAAAATCTCATTTTAATTGTTTTATTTGACTGCAGTAATCTTCAGTTTGTGTTAACCATAATCTTGACGTCAAGAGCCATCCTAATATTTAAGAGAATTTTTTCGACAGTTAATCGAAAGCTACATGTTATAAGAACTACAGCTATATAAACTGTAACAGGCTCATGTACTTCCACCTTCCCCAAAAGTAACATTTTTACGATTTAATCAGTAATTCTATATTTTCAAAACAATTCCCTGTATATTTGTACTTTTAAGACCTACACTCCACCTTGTTATGAAATCAAGTAGAAGTTTCTGCACTGTATATAATTACATACATATAACTCTTTAGCTAATATCATGTTTGCCTTTAAAATAGTCGATTGAATCACACTTGGCAAGGACACTTGTAAGAACCATTAAAGGCCTTTTTTACAACCTTAACTCATTTCTAATACTCTTGAGCCGAAGGCCAAGGGGAAACCTCAGGTCCCAGCCCCCCCCCAACTAGATTCTATTATTTATAATTCATTGACATATCTTATTCAAATTGTCAAATAAAATTAATTTTTGTTGTTGTTGTCTCCCCTCCCCCTAAAAAACCCAAGTACGTGACTATTGCGAGCAAAGAATATTTGCAACACGATGTGAGAGCTCGTATCTCTTAAATTTAACGAAAAATTATTAGTAACCCAAGTGCTCGCAGTAGGTATTTTTCCAGTTTCATCAAAGATTTTTTTTCGTTACCTACAATAAATTTTCTACGGATATATATATATATATATATATATATATATATATATATATATATATATATATATATATATATATATCGCAGTCAAAGGTAAAAATTTGTTCAGTATTATTTAATAATGAATAAAGAATTCAGCAGCTGAACAGATCGCTTCAAATGTCCTATTGCTACCCGTTTTATCAATCCCAAGGATTAATGTGAGATGATTGATTCAGATGTCTGGCAACTCTGAACAATCGTTTTTCGTAATTTCACAATCATATTTCGCTTATTAAAAATAATCCGTGCTTGTGTGATGCACGCGCCATCTATTTCATTACGGTTCGCTCGGTTTTTCTTATTTTTTAATTAGTTCGCTTAGTTTTTCTGAGTTGGTCGGACACCCCTTTTTAGAAGTTTGATTTCCAGCATAAACTTTACATTTTTGCACTTCTTAGTCAACAGTTTGCAGTGTTGTTGAACTAGCCTAAAGTAACGATGTTAGGCATCTTTCATTGTTGGTTTTATTTTAGTGTCCTCGTTTTTATTGTGAGCTGAAATTTTTCTTTACTTCAATCCTTTGTTTTACTGAGGACGGCTATTAGATATATAACCGATATATTCAATAGGTTTTCTTCCACAATCCACTGTCTTTAAGATTTCTTTCTTACATTGTCTTCTTATGTTGGTATTGTTAGACCTAAATTATTATTAGTTTTTGTAATTCTGTTATAAATTATTATATGAATTATTTAATTAAAGAAGAGTTAAAATACGAATTAAAGTCGTAAAATTTATACGACAAGTATGTAAATAACAAATAATAAAAATAACATATATACAGTAATAAAATAAAATAGTATTTATGCTTATTGGGACTAAAGCAGGGATGTGTGCTGTCACCAAAATTGTTTAGCCTCTATTTAAATGATGCCAATGAATTTTTCGCTAAGAATAATGCACCAATGTTATCGATAGATTTGCTTAAACTGTGCTTACTACTATTTGCTGACGACATCGTATTACTGGCTGAAACAAAGGAGAAACTGCAACAATTATTAGAGATTACGGAGGTTTATTTGGAAGAGAAGAAGTTAATCCTGAACACATCGAAGTCAGTGGTGATGGTATTTGGTCGTAAAGCCATGGAAAGTGAAGATGTGAATTTTTCCTTTAAAGGTGAAACTATACCAGTGAATAATGAATTTGTTTATCTTGGGGTAAAGTTTACTAGTAATGGGAAATTCAGTGGGCATCTGGATCTAGCGAATGCAAGGGGGAGGTATATTAGCGGTGAAATAGCGAGGAGTAGTCTTAGACGGGTGAGAGATATTAGAGTACATAAGAGGATTTGGACAAGTAAGATAGTACCGGCGATGCATTATGGAGCAGAGATCTGGGGCTATCGGAAAGGTCCAAAACTTGAGGTGGTTATGATGAGATATTATAAGAGGATGTTAGGACTATGGGATTCGTTTAGTAATTTGGTAATCCAGGGGGATTTAGGGCTAGTATCGCTGCGATCTATGAGGCTAGTGACCATGGTGAGATATTGGGTTAGGATACTGGGTATGCAGAGATTTACGGTAGCAAAGGCAGCATACTTAGAGGCGTTGAGACAGAATAGTAAAACAGGGTGGCCGGCGGAGATTAAGGACATCTTAGACAAGTGTGGATTAGGAGAATGGTGGAATGAAGGAAAGGGGATTATGGGTATGGAGGAAATAGTAATAAGGGAGGTACAAGAGAGATTGAAGAATCAAGAAATACAGATATAGTGGGCAAGCCTGGATCGTTCAGGGTCGTTAAAATTTTATAAACAGATAAAGAGGAGTTGGGGGGAGGAGGTATTTTGGAAGGTTGGGTTAAGTAGAGAGGATTTGAAGGCGTATTTGGATTGGAGGGGAAATGGATTTTTGATTGGGGAGAAAAGAAAGTATCAAGGGAGAAAAGGGGAGAAGGTAGTATCTCAAAGCCACATCAAAGCCACTTTACTCGGTGGTTGTGAAAGCAAACGATATGCCGCCTGAGTTAACGTCCCCACAATCCCGGAAAGACTTCTTTGCAAAGGTTTGCCCTAGCGACGTAAGCTCCGATTCTCTTACTCTGAAACGTAGCAACGATGAATGGAAGATTCTTGTCCAGTCTCGAGATGCCGCTACCCAACTTGCAGAAGCAATGAAAAGGAAGAACATAACCACTAAAGTCAAAGTTCCCCAGTTTGTCGGTATCATGAAAAGAGTACCCTCATCAGTTAGCGAGAGTGAACTCTGTCAAATTGCTGGTTGCGACAAAGTGGCGCAATGCGGATCTACGAGAGCGTTCAAGTTATTCTATGCAAGTCGACAAACACTTGAAAACGCTATCGCGAACCCGCTGAAGATTTGTTTAGAACTGTTCAGGATTGAAGAGTTCCGCTTTCTACCGAGGAGGTGTTTCAAGTGCCATGCTGTTGGTCATTTAGCAGCTGACTGTTCGCAACCAGAAAGGTGTTCGCGCTGCGGTGGCGATGGTCACAGCTCTAGTAAGGACAACCCATGTAGTAATCCGCAAAAATGCCTAAACTGCGGCTCTAGTAGACACTCTTGCTACCATGCTGCTTGTCCCTTTAACAAAGCCCAGCCTAACACTAGCACGTAAATGGAAAATCGAATATTCTGCTGGAATATGAACGGTAAAGTGTTGGACAGAATCCCCCTTCTAACTGACCTTTCTAAAGAATATAACTGTATTTGCATACAGGAACACTTTCTGACCGATGATAGTGTAAACCTTCTAAAGTTTTCCTCGGATATGCATTACCTCGTTCAACCTGCGCGAAGATCTGGGACTCGGGGTCGTCCCTCTGGTGGCCTAGCCATAATCACGCGCTCTAACTCGGGGCCCCCCGTGTGTGTCGAGCAGAATGAATGGTTCCAAGCTGCCAAAATGCATGGCGTGTTTTTCGTAAATGTTTATTTACCAACCAATTACAATGACATCGCTTCAGAAAAGAAGTTTGCAAAAGCATGCCAGAAGCTCGGAAAGTGCCTCCTCAGTTTAGTCCAGAAATCATGCCCTGTTATAATTCTTGGTGACTTTAACTGCAATCTCGACGATCATTCCTGCCCTCGGGCTGTACTATTGCTGAACGCCTTACCAAGCGGATTTAAAGTTGCTAAGAAGGATAAGTGCTATTCCTATATCAGTACCGCAAAAACCGTCTCAAATCTTGATCATGTAGTAACTTACAAACTGGACCTAGAGTCAGTCTCGGTTGGATCTGACGGTGCCTATTCGGATCATTTACCTCTCTCTTTTGCAATACCAGCCGTCAGTCCCCAGTGTGCTCCAAAAACCAAGCCTGAGCCAGCACGTGATTGGAAAAAAGTAGTCCGTGAGCAGTTCCAGCTCAATTGTGAACAAATTTTGAAGAAAATTAAAGTGCCTTTCCACCTCCTACAGTGGGATTGTGACCTAACGGAAAGCGAGATACGCCTGCAACTGAACATGTATTTCTACGAAATTTGCCACTCCTTGAGAGTAGCTGAAAGGGTTGCTGTCCCATTACGTAGCGTCCGACGTGGGTCGCGAGTGAAAGGATGGGCCTCTAACAGTGAGCTTGTGAAGGCAAGAGCAGCTGCCAAGTTCTGGCTGGGGGTTTGGCACGAGTGCGACCGGCCAAAAAGCGGGGTAGTCAATGAATTGCGGGTTTATACAAAACGGCGGTTCGCGAAAGAGCTACGAAAACATCGTAGTAGCCTCAAACGGGAAACAGTTTCAAAAATCATTGAAAACCCTAATTTGGTCTGGAAGCTCCGTGCCAGGCCTGTAGAAAGTACGGGACAAAATGCTAGTGATATAGATGAGGAAATATGGGTAGATTATTTTGCTGCTGAATTCTCCCCACCAGATGAAGTGAAAAATAAAAAGTTTAGCGAAGAGCTCGATCAGCTTATGACGAAAGAGCATAATTACCTCGTGATTTCTAGTGCGAAAATAACCCACCTTTGTCAAAAATTAAAGAAGAAATTATCCGCCGGTGCCGACCAAATCTGTGCTCTACACCTACTGAATGGTGGTCCAGTTCTATCGGAGCATTTAGCAATAGCTTACCAAATTATACTAACACATGGTATTGTACCGGACATTTTCTGTTTAGGTGTGATCACTCCAGTTTTGAAAAAGGGTAAACCTGCTCATGAACCATCGTCATACAGACCCATTACTGTATCATCTGTGTTTTGCAAGCTATTTGAAAAGCTCATAATTTCGGACATTAAAGCTAGTTGTAAAGTGCCTCCCCACCAGTTTGGATTCCAAGCTGGCTTAGGATGTGCCCATGCCTTGCATGTAGCTGCAAATGTTCTACTGGATGCCCACATTTCGAAAGAAAGCCTAGCTATAGGTGAATATGATGTACAGCGGGCTTTTGATTCGGGTATCCATTCTCAGAATATGGTTGAGCTGAGAAAGTCCGGAGTTGACCGTGCTATTGTCAAACCCTTGAACGACATGTATAGTAGGCTCAAGGTCCGTATTAAACTGTCAGGTAAATTAAGTCGTAGGTTTGCTGTGGTGAAGAAAGGTATAAAACAGGGAGCCGTATCATCACCTGATCTGTTCAACAACAGCATATCGACGGCCCAGTCAAAAGTGGCCCCTTGCTGTATTTTTAAAGGCATTGACGTGTCCCTAGTTGGGTTTGCAGATGACCTTCTAAACTTTTCAAGAATTTTGTCTTCTTTGGAATCTAACTTTAAAATTTTGGAGATGGAGTATGATGAAATTGGGTTGAGTTTTAATGTGACAAAATGTGAAGTACTGTTATTTAACTGGAATGCCTCTCAACCCGAAATCCAACTAGGGTCACAGGTGGTCATGCCCTCTAAGTCAATTGTATACCTGGGTCTGCCGATCGGTGAAACTCTTCAGCATACACGAGCACTGCTTGTAAAGCACATCGAGAAGAAGATCAGGTCAGCTTATGGAGCTTCGGTTTCCTCCAAGCGTAATCTAAATAGGTCGCTGCGTGCACAAATATTTGTTGCTGTTGCCTTACCCCATGTTCTTTACGTTTCGCCGTTCTGGAAGTTACTTACAAATTCGAATAAAGTAACTATAAGAAGAATATTCTTCAGGTACCTCAAGTTCCTACTTGAGATGCCATTAAGAACAAGTAATTCTTACCTAACGAGGCGGTATTCAGTACCTGACCCATTTACTGCGGTGGAAGCGTGTCTTGAAAAGTACCGTGATAGAGTAGAAGCGAGTAACCACCAGTGGACCGCCATTCTTACATAGTTGTATTATAGTTCCTTCGTGATTATTTTCATTTCAAGAAGTTTCGTTGTGTTTTGTATGTGCGTTTTCTTCTCTTTTGTTTTTTATCCGTCTTTTGTTCAATTGTGACGGGTTTTTCCAATATATTTATTTATTTATTTATTTATCTATTGCTTGTCCTATGTGCGGATCTCAGGATGAAAGTTTAATACATTTTGTGTGTGAATGTGTCGAATTGAATGATTGGAGGCGTGAGATGTATGGTAAAGAAAAATTGAATGAGATATGGATGGTAGATAGAATGAATGATACAAATTTCCTGAGTATCAAAAGGATAGCAAGGTTTGTCAGGATTGCAGCGGTGCATCGGGAGCGTTTTCTTTAAATAGTTTTAATTTAATGTAGTGAATTTGTTGTTTGTGTATTATGTAATTTTCCTATGGCCCACGGGCTTTTTTTTCTGGAATAATTTATTATTAATTATTATTATAAGACACAATATGAATTATTATTATAAGTCACAAAGACAGCGAGTCTTAATAATTTGAGGCCTAGATCTGGAGAATTTCCTAAGTAAATCCTTTCTTCTCTCCACGTTCCCGGAATAGAATTGCACTAAATTTCCTCCGTTGAATCCTAGTTGAGAGTCAACTTTTTCCCATCAAGATTGGAAGTGCTCTCTCTTTCCCGTTATATGATATAAAACACAAGAATTTCTTTTTCTCTTCTTTTTTTTCTCTCTCTTTCAATCGGGAAAGCGGAAGATTTATGGGACGACCAATTAAGCGTGGGGGTCCTTGGCAATATTTTTAGAATAGGTTGTTAAGAGTGAAATTACTATTAATAAAGGGGAAAAGTCCGTTAATCCTTAGTAAGAAGAAACGTTTTTATGATTAACTTATTTTGTCGTTAGTTTAGAT
This sequence comes from Artemia franciscana, assembly GCF_032884065.1. Taxonomy (NCBI): domain Eukaryota; kingdom Metazoa; phylum Arthropoda; class Branchiopoda; order Anostraca; family Artemiidae; genus Artemia; species Artemia franciscana. Next base: position 5,198,602 of record NC_088872.1, read on the forward strand.
ATTTTCGCGCTGTATTCTGTTTCTGTGCGTGCTTGTAATTTGTACTGTTGTTTAATGTTCTTGCTTGTGTGTTATTTATTTATATTGTTGTGTGTATATGGCCCTTAGGCTTTTGAAATACACTTATCTATCTATATTTATGCTATATAATGTATGATGTAAAATAATATTTAGTATCAACATAAAAAAATACAAGTATAAATAATTACTTAAATAATGATAATTTCAATTAGACAACAACTCTTATCTTCCATAGATGTGGCTTTGTTAGAAAAACTGTCGAATTGCCCAATAAGTATTGAAAGTTTTTCTAACTACATTAATTGCTTGAGAAAGCAATTAAATTGCCGTCAAGATAAAAAATTTCCTTGATAAGTGGAAATTGCTTCTGTGGAACTTCTTATGAACCTGCGGTTATTGTAATAAATTAAATAAGTATTAATTAAATTAAATAATTTAATTAGATAAATTAAAAAGTAAACTTACATCAAAACCAAAACAATTATCCCTTTCCTTGGCCAAGTCCACGGCTAATGACATCGGAATTCGTTCAGCTCGAGACGTACCCTCTAGCATGGAATCAAATTCTAAAAGAAAAAGCAAAAAAGGTGTGAGTCACTTGCTAAAATGGTGAGCAAAATGTGATAATTGTTGCACACAAGGATTAAAACATAGATAAACCTACAAATCTAGGATATTAGGAAGAGGGATACAGTTCAAAACAACCTTGGAAATAGGAGGGGGACCTAATCCCTAATACCAGCTATTAAAATGCAGCACTTTCTAGTTAAAAAATTATAAATAAATAACTTCAAAGAATCTTTAATGGATGGTCTTCTCCCGACCCTCTATTAGCAACAGATTTACAATTAATAGCATTATAGCAAAACGTATCTCCCAGAAAGAGGTTTCGTTCAACAAACTTACCCGTATGTTCATCTTAACCTTATTATCAGATTAAGAACGTTGCTTTACAATCCCATGAACAATTTTTTTGCTAAATATTATTTTTACTTAATATCAAAACGACAGTAGGGAACAAAAAAGGAAACAAACTGCTAATAAAATTCATCCATATTATCCATTGATTTTCACTCTCCTTTCAATCTCTAGAACTTCATCTTCCTAGTACAGTTTCGGTACACCTACACAGAGCCGTTTCTAGGGTTGGTGGTGCCCGGGACAAAAGTAACTAAAGCGCCCCCCTTACAACTCAAAATTAAGCAAAAAAGACTGAATCAAAGTGGGCAATGCCCCAGCCAAGGCGAATCTAAAAAGTCATCGCTTCCTCGTACCATATGTAAATTGACGGATCAGAAAAATCGTAATGCTTCCTCCTTCCATATGTAAACTGATCAATGTGAAAAATCATATCGCATCCTCTCACCATATGTAAACTAATGCATAAAAAAATCATAGCGCTGCCTCGTACCATAGAATCGATTTTGAATCCTAATTGCATAGTTTGTGACACGCAGGCTATAATTCAGAAACTTCTGTGCTAGGCAGCCCAGACACCACCACCTTATCTTCTCTATGAAGCTAAAAAAAACTCTCATTTTTCATTATATTGCATTCAGACTTCAGTTATCATCAGAAAAAGGCTTAATGTTTCTATCAACCGTTAACAAACCAAATTACGGTAGACTACCCGTCCACCAATAAGGTAGGCAAACAGTGAAGAATTTGGTGATATTTTAGCAACAATCTTTACTTCTTAGGGTTAAGAAGAAATGAGTTTGATTAAGAAAACTAACTGATGTTTTAACTCTTTCAGGAACCAGGGGGGACAATCCGAATACTACAGAATATAGCTATAAGTGGCCACTATGTTATAGTCAAAGGTAAAAAGGAAAACATTTCAATAATGGAATATAAATCAACATGCTCGGGTCACCCTCTCCTCTGTGTTTTGATCATTCTTATCCCCCCCCCTTCCAGTACCTACTCTTTAATTACTAATGACTAAAAATTAGTGATTTTAGAGAATGAAGAATTAGTGATTAAGAATTCATGTTTCGAACAGCCAGATCCCACCTGATCCAACTCGATTCAACAGTAAGGCATTAGGGCGCCTCTAAACTAATTTTTGTGCTCCTTTGGTATTTTATACTAATGAGTTTTCTCGTTTCTTTCGGAAAAAAAGACAGACATGGATTAAGGGTTATTTATTCCAAATACGCTAATTTTGTATCCGTTTCGATATGAACTTATGATCGATATCGAATCAATAGTTCTATTCTTAAGCACCACTTACTTTACCAAGTCACTCTGAGAAGTCGATTTAAAAAAGCCTAAAGTCTAGTAACCCCTTGTCCTTCATTTTTTGGCCCTTAGTTACCCCTTAAGTGATTAAGTGTTAATTTTCTTTTGGTTTTGTCTGCTTTAAATATTTGTGTTACCATTGTCGTGCTCCTAATTAAGCTAATTTCGTCTTCTTCTTCTGTATCATACTTCACTGTTTCGTTGCTTTATTTGCAAGTGGGTAATAAATGACTACCTTACATTATTATTTAAAATCTAAAAACAAGGCGAGATCTTAGCTTAATTTTCATCAACCAATCATTTTCTTTTCAGCAGCTTCAGGTACCCAAAAATTTGCCTTTATACACCCAATTCTCAGTTACAACTGATCTAAATTAATAGGGAAAACATTTCTAAAACCTACTCAGAGGCCCAAAGTATACATAGATTTATCTTGCCTTAATCTTCAATTTAGGAGTAAAAAAGGGATTAAACCCACGGTTACCATATAATTACACCCGCAAAGAAAAACTTAATTATCAGGCAATCTTTATGTCGTTTTATCTCCAGTGAAGTATATCGTTAGTAATTTAACTATGAAAAAAAAATAATCATACCAGTAATTCCAGACAATGTGGTGTCTTCTGGGTTAACCTCTGTCTCTTCTAAGGTCTCTTCCAAGCCAGTTACTTCAGATTGGGAATCAATAGCTGAACTCGACATAAAACTTTCTCGTTTAATAGCAAAACTGCAGTCTTTTTCAGTTCCATAATCTTCTACTAGTTCTTCTTCTTCTTCGTCCTCTTCTTCTTCACCTTCCTATTATAAATTTACAAACTTTAAACTTACAAATATTTTAACGGAATTCAACGAGTCTAATTTTCTGATTATATATAGGCAGTGTCTCTATTGCCACATAGTGCCTAATTGCGACGAATTAACTTTGTTAATTGGATCGGGAAATATTTACGCTGAAGTCAAGAATGCTATCAGTTTTGTCTTTTTTTTCTTAATTCCAAATTTATAACGAATTTTGTAATTCTACACAAATAAGAGAAAGAGTTATCAGAAAATAATTACGAAAAAACTGTAGACACCGAATATTATTTACACTTACATCCAAATGCACTTCAAACAATTAAAAACAAGATTTCCGTTTCCTCCCTCCATCCCCAATGTCCCCGGATCCAATCCAAACTGAAAATAGAGCATCTGAGACATGAGATATTTCTATATATCAAGTTTCATTAAGATCCGAACACCCATTCGTTAGATAAACATACCTCAATTTTCACGATTTCTCCTCCCTCCAGCTCCCTCCTCCCAGATGGTCAAATCGGGAAACAGCTATTATCAAGTCAATTTGTGCGGGTCTCTGACACGCCTACCAATTTTCATCGTCCTAGCACGTCCAGAAGCACCGAACTTTCCAAAGCACTGGAAATCCGCCATCTCCCCAAAAGAGAGCGGATTCAGTCCGGTTAAGTTAATCACGTACCTAGGACATGTGCTTATTCTTCTCACCAAGTTTCATCCCAATCTCTCCACTCTAAGAGTTTTCCAAGATTTCCGGTTTCCCCCTCCAACTTCCCCCAATGTCATCAGATCAGGTCGGGATTTAAAACAAGAGCTCTGAGACACGAGGTCCTTCTAAATATCAAATTTCATTAAGACCCGAACACCCGTTCGTAAGTTACAAATACCTCTTTTTATTTTTCCGAATTAACCGTTCCTCAACAATTCCCCTCCCCCCAGATGGTCGAATCAGGGAAGCGACTATTTCTCATTTAATCTGGTCGGGTTCCTGATACGCCTGCCAACTTTCATCGTCCTAGCTTATCTGGAAGTACCCGAACTAGTAAAATGGGGACCGACAGACCGACGGACGGACAGAAATTGCGATCGCTATATGGCACTTGGCCGACCGGACAGTGCTATAAAAAACACTAATCTGAAACTTGAAATTGGCTAAGACTAAGAATTGAACCATGTGGTAATCGCCACATATTATACAACTATACAAGGACGGATTATAATGCAATGACCATGTCCTAACGGGAAGGAGGGGTTAAAATGAACTTTCCTTTATAAAGGTCATTGTATGTGTTGCTCACATTGAAAATAGTTATAATCCTTCAAATTATTTTCTCTTTCTGTTAAACAATCTCTTGTAACTGGCTAGGGAAAAGGAAGAATTAAATCAAGTATTCATGAACTTTTTTTTAGGTCAAGGTCAACTAATGTCGTCGATGAATCCATACATGTGGACAAAACTCTGAATATTTAGTGTGAAGAAAAGAATAAGACTCTTTCGAGTATCGCACATATCATTATGACTCCGTCTTCGCGCGTGCGCAATGACAAATTTTTATACTGTGATCCCAAGTAGTAACTGAAGCTATTTCTGTGCCGCAAAGGGAAACTTCCCTTTCTGCGGGCTGTGATGTGTCTTATTTCTAAACAAAATGTGATATCTAAGCAAATCGAGCCTAAAATATGGACAATCCATATCATTCGGTAAACAATGTCCTTCTATCACATGTAGCCACTTAAAAAAAAATCAAGATAAGGAAGAAAACTGAAAAAACTAGAGCTTGAGAAAAAGCAAGGACTCTTAAGACCTAATTTAAAAAAAATTAAAGCTGATACACAAATGAAATATTAAAGTGCAAATAAATATTAAATAAAACATATCAAACAATTAGAATGAAGAATGACAAAATAATGGAATAGAAAAATGCAGAAGATAGAATAAAACTTACTTGGAGTTCAATAACTTCTAGAACAACATATTGTTGCCCATCCTGACCTTCGACTGCCATTAATTGATCAACCTCTTCAGGTACTTCTACCTATAAAATATAGTGTGAGTTTACTTTTTATTTATTAGTTATTTCTCTTGTTTGTTTATTCATATAATATTTTCTTTATTTCTACTCTTTTTTCCTTAATAACGGTATTACTGATTTGATTCAGGTGTTTATCCCAAGCCCAACGAGCTATGCCCGGTGTTTTTGATGTTGTCTGTTGTTTGTCGATGTTTTGTCAATGAATATATTCTATCTATCTATACCAACTACTATGGAACCTCAAACTGGTATATATGACACCAATTTTTAACAAGGTGTCAAAACAATAATAGCGTCTGCTTTTTAATCTATATATATAAAAATAAGTTGTCTGTCTGTCTGTCTGTGGATCAGGTGACGTCATGTTTCTGTGTCGACTGACGTCATGAAGTTAGTTGTCGTCATTTTTGCTATGACGGTGACGTCATTAATGGTATTTAAGACATGCGTTCACGGAAAAATGTTTAATTGTAAAATGACTGAAGAATCTACAATGGCAGAGAAATTACAGACCGGGACACAAATGACGACCGAGACAGAGGGAATATAAGTGACGACCGGGAACCTCAAAGAGAAATTACAGACTGGGACACCCGGACACAAATCACGACCGGGACACAGGGAATATAAATGACGACCGGGACACAACTACAACGGGGACGCCGGGGGCACAGGCGGGATATATAAATGAAGACCGGGACACAGGGATTGTTCGAATAGAAATTACAGACCGGGACACCGGGACACAAATGACGACCGGGGCACCGGGACACAGGGAATATAAATGACGACCGGGACACTCAAAGAGAAATTACAAACTGGGACACCGGGACACAAATGACGACCGAGACACAGGGAATATAAATGATGACCGGGACACAGGGACACATCATTAGAATAATGAGGTATAGATCTGAATACGGATTGTTTTTCCCATGGACAATTATATGTTGCATGTTCAAGAGTCAGTAAACCTGACAATCTATTTATATGCACAGACAATGGGATAGCGAAGAATGTTGTATATTCGCATGTATACGTAGTTGAAAACATATATTTATATCTATCTCTATTCACAGGTGGGACACAGGGACACAACTACAATGGCGCGTAACGACTTACGCGCGCGGGGGGGCTTGGGGGGGGGGGGCGAAGCGCCCCACCAACTAGGTGTTGGGGTGGCGCGAAGCGCCACCCCAACAGCTAGTAATGAATAAATAAAATAAAGCTTTATACAATAAAATAAAAGGAAATATATGCCTCACTCCTTGGGGGGGGGGAGCAAGTGCTACCAGGAGCTTTGTTTTTAGCGATTTGAAATAGTAATATTTCTCTTTTCCTATTTATATAAAATGTTTCAATGTACTTAAAAACGTGTATACAAGGTATTTAAATATCAAAGGACCCATTATAGAGGTAATGACGGCTTCAGCAGAGTAGAAGATCAAAAGTCATACGGAATTTCCATCCATGTGAACAATAATATCCCTTTCTGTTCCCCCCCCCCCCCAAATTCTATAGAGGCAATATTATTAATAACTTATTCAACAAAACTACTGTTTATCGGAAATTTTGACTAATTTCGAGTAAATTCGAGTATTTACTCGAATTCTGTCCAAAACTTTTAATTATTCCAACATCTTAATTCTCAAGCAGAATAACTTAAAAAACAGAGGATTACCAATCAGTTTTAAATTATTGATAGATACAATTTAACAGTAAGCTATAAACATGGATTTGCCTATAGCTCACATCATATCTTGAGTTGGCATGGAATTGATTTGAAAGTCAGTAAGAAATTAAATAAAAAACAACAACAAATCAGTTCATATGAGGTGGGCTACCCCTTCCTCAATTAGTCCCCCCTCATAAAGGGAATAATTTCTGCTCATTTTAAATTTCAATGTAGCTCCTTACCTAAATTTGAACAACTTTTTCTTTGTTTAATCTTAGTATAGGATAGGTCCTACAAGCACATCTGCTTTTGAACGTAAACAGAAAATGGAATTCAAACTGTTTTGTCCCTCTTCACACAACATTGAAAGCATGTCCAATGTGGTATAAAGGGGACTTATAGGAAGCTTGATATCCAAATTCATGTTAACACGGGGACTTAATACTTATTTATAATGGAAAGTGTTAATGTGGTGAAGGATCAGAAGCATATACCGTTTTAAGGGTATTTGCTTCTGAATGATAAAAGGCAGAATTGGATACTTAGTGTACGAATTCTTGTACGCCCCTCTTGACAACGTGGTGACACAGGGACTTATTAATTAATTATAATGTAGAGTGTTAATGTAGTGTGGAAACTACAAGAATATCTGCTTCTGAGTGATAAAAAAGCAGAATAGGAATGCTGGTGTCCAAATAACCGCAAGTCCCTCTGACACGACGTTGAAAGTTTATCTACTATAAAACAGAATTCAAACTATATTATCCCCATCTGTACACTATACAGACAGAAGATAAAAAAAAAGGCAACACGAGTGTTTAATACTAAATTATGTTGGAAAACGTCAAAGTAGGGTAGGGTCCAAAAGGATATCTTCTTTTGACTGACAAGACCCAGAATAGGAAGCTTGGTATCCAAATTCTTGTATGTCCCTCTTGACACAACGTTGAAAGTTAGTTCAACGTGGTAACACGGGGACTTACAACTTTGAGTGCAAAAAAAAACATAGATAAAAAAAAATAGAACGCAAACTAATTTATCCCCATCTGAACACAATACTGACAGAAGGTACAAATGACAACACAGGGACTTATTACTTAATTATGACGGAAATCGTCAATTTAGTGTAGGATCCACAAGGATATCTGCTTCTGAATGAAAAGAACCAGAATACAAAGCTTGGTATCCAAATTTTTGTATGTCCCTCTTGACACAACGCTGAAAGTTAGTTCAACGTGGTAACACAGGGACTTACAACTTTGAGTGCAAAAAAAAATTGATAACAAAATGGAATTCAAACTATTTTATCCCCATCTGGACACAATACTGACAGAAGGTAAAAAATGGTAAAACAGAGATTTATTACTTAATTATGATGGAAATCGTCAATTTAATGTGGGATCCACAAGGATATCTGCTTCTGAATGAAAAGAACCAGAATACAAAGCTTGGTATCCAAATTCTTGTATATCCCTCTTGACACAACGTTGAAAGTAATTTCAACGTGGTAACACGGGGACTTACAACTTTGAGTGTAAAAAAAAACTTGATAAAAAAATGGAATTCAAACTATTTTATCCCCATCTGGACACAATACTGACAGAAGGTACGAAATGGCAACACAGAGATTTATTACTTAATTATGATGGAAAACGTCAATGTAGGACTCAAAAGGATATCTACTTCTGAATGACAAGAACCAGAATAGGAAGCTTGGTATCCAAATTCTTGTATGTCCCTCTTGACAAAACGTTGAAAATTAGTTCAACGTGGTAACACGGGGACTCCTAATTTTGAGTATGAAAAAAAAAATAGATAAGAAAATGAAATTCAAACTATTTTATCCTCTTTTAGACACAAAGTAGAAAGAAGGTACAAAATGGCAACACGGGGATTTAACACTTAATTGTGATGGAAAACGTCAACGTAGTTTAGGATCCACAAGGATATTTGCTTCTGAATGAAAAGAACCAGAATAGAAAGCTTGGTATTCAAAATCTTGTATGTCCCTCTTGAGACAACGTTGAAAGTTAGTCAACGTGGTAACACGGAGACTTACAACTTTGAGTGCAAAAAAAAAAAAAAATTGCTAAAAAATGGAATTCAAACTATTTTATCCCCATCTGGACACAATACTGACAGAAGGTAAAAAATGGTAAAACAGAGATTTATTACTTAATTATGATGGAAATCTTCAATTTAGTGTAGGATCCACAAGGATATCTGCTTCTGAATGAAAAGAACCAGAATACAAAGCTTGATATCCAAATTCTTGTATATCCCTCTTGACACAACGTTGAAAGTTATTTCAACGTGGTAACACGGGGACTTACAACTTTGAGCGTAAAAAAAAACTTGATAAAAAAAATGGAATTCAAACTATTTTATCCCAATCTGGACACAATACTGACAGAAGGTACGAAATGGCAACACAGAGATTTATTACTTAATTATGATGGAAAACGTCAATGTAGGATTCAAAAGGATATCTGCTTCTGAATGACAAGAACCAGAATAGGAAGCTTGGTATCCAAATTCTTGTATGTCCCTCTTGACACAACGTTGAAAGTTAGTTCAACATGGTAACACGGGGACTCCTAATTTTGAGTATGAAAAAAAAAAAATAGATAAGAAAATGAAATTCAAACTATTTTATCCTCTTTTAGACACAAAGTAGAAAGAAGTTACAAAATGGCAACACGGGGATTTAACACTTAATTATGATGGAAAACGTCAACGTAGTTTAGGATCCACAAGGATATTTGCTTCTGAATGAAAAGAACCAGAATAGAAAGCTTGGTATTCAAAATCTTGTATGTCCCTCTTGAGACAACGTTGAAAGTTAGTCAACGTGGTAACACGGAGACTTAAAACTTTGAGTGCAAAAAAAAAACTTGCTAAAAAATGGAATTCAAACTATTTCATCCCCATCTAGACACAATACTGACAGAAGGTACAAAATGGTAAAACAGAGATTTATTACTATGATGGAAATCGTCAATTTAGTGTAGGATCCACAAGGACATCTGCTTCTGAATGAAAATTACCAGAAAACAAAGCTTGGTATCCAAATTCTTGTATATCCCTCTTGACAAAACGTTGAAAGTTATTTCAACGTGGTAACACGGGGACTTGCAACTTTGAGTGTAAAAAAAACTTGAAAAAAAAAATGGAATTCAAACTATTTTATCCCCATCTGGACACAATACTGACAGAAGGTACGAAATGGCAACACAGAGATTTATTACTTAATTATGATGGAAAACGTCAATGTAGGATCCAAAAGGATATCTGCTTCTGAATGACAAGAACCAGAATAGGAAGCTTGGTATCCAAATTCTTGTATGTCCCTCTTGACACAACGTTGAAAGTTAGTTCAACGGGGTAACACGGGGACTCATAATTTTGAGTATGAAAAAAAAAAATAGACAAGAAAACGAAATTCAAACTATTTTATCCTCTTTTAGACACAAAGTAGAAAGAAGGTACAAAATGGCTACACGGGGATTTAATACTTAATTATGATGGAAAACGTCAACGTAGTTTAGGATCCACAAGGATATTTGCTTCTGAATGAAAAGAACCAGAATAGAAAGCTTGGTATTCAAAATCTTGCATGTCTCTCTTGAGACAACGTTGAAAGTTAGTCAACGTGGTAACACGGAGACTTACAACTTTGAGTGCAAAAAAAAAAAAAAAAAACTTCTAAAAAATGGAATTCAAACTATTTTATCCCCATCTGGACACAATACTGACAGAAGGTACAAAATGGGAACACAGAGATTTATTACTTAATTATGATGGAAAACGTCAATTTAGTGTAGGATCCGCAAGGATATTTGGTTCAGAACGACAAAAAATGAATAAAAGGTTTCTAATGCAAATTCCTGTGTGTGCCTCATGAAACAATATTTAAAGAAAGTCTAACATGGTACAACCTGAACCCGCAGCTCTTAGTACAGGTTAGAATTTGAACACAAACAATTTAATGTCCCTCTTGACAAAACACTGAAAGAAAATTCAACGTGATGGCACCACGAGGACGTACAATGCTGAAAGTGAGTTTTGATATAAGATAGGAATTTGACATCCACAATTTTTTTGTCCTTTGGATGTAACTCCAAAAACGAATGTCAACGTGACAACACAGAGACTTGACACTTTTAATATGATTAAAATGCAGCATAGGACCTGTAAGCCTATTTTCTTTTAAATGATAAATTATCAAGCAGTTCATGGTAACGAACAGTAAGTAAGGAGTGACCTGGCTCAATAGTTACCAAAACTCTAAAAAACGGAATTTTGCTACAAATAGATATATACAAAGAACCAGGGCTTTATGCAGGTTTCCAATATATAAGTTTCAATAAGTTTCAATCTTACTCATCAAAGGTTAAGAGCCTGAGAAAATTCGCCAGATTTTTGAAAATCCTAAAAGTCATAGAATTAACGAAAATCATACCACCAGATTCAGGCATCAGATAACCCTACTGTAGAAGTTCAAACGTATATCTGAAAAAATGTGAAATTTTGCATTTTCTGCCAGAAGAAAGATTACGGATGCGGGTTTGTTTGTTTGTTCTTCCCAGGGGTGGTTGTATCGACCCAATGAGCCTAGAATATCGCGAGAACGCTCAATCGAACAGAAATTAAAAATTCTAGTGCCCTTTTCAAGCGACCAACGAAATAGGAGGGCTACTAGGCCTCCTCCCACGCCCCTTTTCTTCAAAATCGTCCGATCAAAATTGTGAGATAGCAATTTTGTTCAGCATAGTTGAAAGGCTGAAAAACTATGCCTTTGGGGATATCATGACCCTCCCACAGCCCCTGGGGATAGATCTTTAAGTTACAAAATTTGCCTATTGTTTACGTCTAGAATTTGCAATTAGGAAGTATGCATATATTTTTGGGGCTGGGAGGGATGTTCTACGGGTGGGGTTCTTCTCGGAAGATATTCCATAGGGTGGGAAGTTTTCAGGGGGTGAATTTTTCAGGGGAAATTTTGCACAGGAGGAATTTGTCAGAATTACTATACGAAATTCTTCTTATGTCTTGCTTTCTCTTTTCCGTCTCAATTTTACGCGTGGAGATATTAAGGGTAATTGTCCGGGGTATTTTCAGCAGGATTGAATTGCTTAAAGAACAAATCCTTGGGGAAGAGGAATTTTTCCATGGAGGAGTAACCAGATTTCCTGGCACTATTTAAAAAACGATCAGAAATTAAATTTAAAGAAAAAAGAAAAATGTTTTAACTGAAAGTAAGGAGCAACACTAAAACTTACGAACAGAAATTATTACGTATATGAGAGGGTTACTCCTCCTCAACACCTCACTCTTTACTATTAAGTTTAAATTCTGTCCCAACCTTTTAAGAACGACTCCTGAAATACTAAGTTCGTTTGATTAGAATAATAAGAGGTTTTTTTTAAGTACTAAAAATCATTTTTTTAAAGTACTAAAAATTACAACAAAAATTCATTGCACTAGAGTAGAATCGGAAAATATTTGAAAGGCAGGAAGAGGTCTGTTCAATACCGTGCAATTTTGGCAAAATGCCGAAATTTAGTTAACGACTTTTATTTAGCAAGAACAGTTTTTAGAGGTTTCCTGGGGGGGATGGTTTCTTTGAAGCATACTACTTCACTTTTACTATATTACTTTTTAAAATTAGAACATTAATGTTATGTAAAGAAAAAATACATTTGATTCACTTTACAATATAGATTTTAGTTTCTAAAGTTAATAAAGGTACAGATTTGATGTTTACGATTAACCATTCGCCCGCCACCATAATTTCTTTTTAATTTTCATAATTTTCTCAGTGGAGTATTGTATTTTCATCATATTTTGGTATATTCCATTATGATTTACTTAACATCATGTAGTTAATAAATTTACTCGTACAAGCGCCTTTGGCGAAAAACACAAATCAAGGACTGTATCTGCAATAGAGATTTTTAGCTCAGCGAGTTTACCCCCTATATTATAAAAGGAAAATTGTCCTTTCATATTGTAGACAATCACCGTCTCGTTAGTTGAGGATTTTCCATTTTCTATATCTAAAATTATCCTAAACCAAAAAATTATATTTGGTTCAGTTCAGTTTACTCTTATTTACAACCAGAAAAGACACTAGACTAAACTACCAATAGACGCCCCAAGAAGGGTGCAAAGAGTACTCGAGGCTGGGCGAGTATGCACAACAAACTTTCTAACTATTAATTAACTCAAAAACAAAACAAAAAGATATGAAAAAGATGTCCAGTCTCTCAGCACCTTATAATAATAATTATAATGAGAAAAAATGAATAATAATAAACTAATTATGAGCCTCAACCTAACAAATACTTTTGAGCTTAATTTTGAATAGCCCTAGGTGCCGAGCCGGACGAATGCTCTTCGGGATGGATTTCTGCACTCTAGGCCCCAAAAATTTGGAACCAAACCATAATTGACATACATAGTAATAAAGAGGAGATAAATCAGCACAAACCTTAAAAGTCTTTGGTTGACCTTGAATGGATAGGGTATCGTTTTGTCCCTGATGGCCCTCTATGTGCCGCAATAGATTTCCTCTGTGGCGGAATGACTTCATGCAAACTGGGCATTGGTGGTCTTTCGCGGCTGGCACTGGTGGTGTATAATTAGGATCATGGTACAAATTGATATGCCGTCTAAAAAAGATGTAAACACTAATCTTAGGCCAGAAAAGGCAAAAATTCATTTTGAGCAAACTAAGAAACAGTTATGAAGAAACACAGTATGAAACTAACATTTAGTATCGTATTTCAGCTGACATTCATGGAGTAGAATTAGGTTCATAACATAAACACTTTAGTGCATCATCACAAATCCAAAGCGACTAGGACGCCCTGACAAGGTATCGACCTGATGTTAACTACCTGCGACGTAATTCTGAGCTTGGATCTCAAACCAGAAAAGCATATAGGCCTGGTTGTGCGTAAAGCATCAAATACTCACTGGCTACTCACTCACTCCCTACGATACCTTGATATTCACTGTCATGTGGTCTCCATATCTTAAAAAGGATATTGACAGAATAGAACGAGTCCAGAAACGTTTTGTAAAGGACTTCAAAGATTCGGACACCTTCCGAATGACTCCATAAACTTGAGACAAAAAGAACGATCTTAGACTTAGAAACCCTCTTCCAGTTAGTTCACGAGAACTTTGGGAACGTAAAAGACAAGCTTATTCAAAAAACTACCCAAAGCAACACAAGATCGCACAGTCTGCAATTGGAGCCTGTGAAGATGAAGATTACAAGATCTAATTCTTACCATCATTCGTTCATACCCCGGGTCATCAGGACCTGGAACAAATTGCCATTCCCAGTCGAAAAGATGAAATCACTGGAAGCCTTCTCCAATAGCCTAAACATAAACATACCATATCTCGAGACTTTCAACATAGGACGACTTTAAATGGCAATCTTGCCGTAGTCGATCCGCTCTTCGTCCTGCCATAACATTTTTCTTTTAATAAGGTGTTAGTTATGTGAAATTTTTGTATTAAGAGGCGTGAGGAATAAATTATCATTATTATTATTAGTATTATTATTATTGTGGCACCTATAGATAATTGTAAATCTTAGTATTAAACTAAAAAATGTACAAATTTTGTGCAAACTAAAAATTTACCAAGAAAAAAAATTGAGGTTATACAGATTATATTTTGCACTGGTGACATATTAGAACTTCCACTTGCGCATACAATTATGGTTATAAACCACCTAAAATAAATCTAAACACTAGTGCTGGGCTAGAAAAGGAAACAATACAGTTTTGGAAAACAAGAAATATATATCAAGACTACCTGAAAATGAAGAAGACGAGCATACAGCTAATATTTAAGACTGACGTCATGTTTCAGCTGACATTCATGCCGTAAAATTAGGTTTACGGTATAAACTAATATGGCACCAATAAAGTAGATGCAAACCCTAGTGCGGAACTAAGAAAGGTACAAACAAATTTTGAGAAAACCAGGGAAAATGTGCAAGGGAAAATTAAAATTGAGGTTATGTTACTAATATTTTGCATTGGTGGCATATTGCAGCTGTCGCTTATGCCATACAAGTATGGTGGTATAGCGCCTATATATATATATAATTAAATATATATAATTAAATAGGGCCCGAATATGTTAACATGTGTGTATCCAGATCTCAGAGTGCAAATACAATTCGGACCAAAATTATTTTTATAAGTCTTATGATCCTGTTTTATATATATATATATATATATATATATATATATATATATATATATATATATATATATATATATATATATCATGAAAAGAGAAATCACCAATGCTACAGCACAAACACAAAAAAAAAAAAAAAAAAAAAAAAAAAAAAAAAAAAAAAAAAAAAAAAAAAAAAAAAAAAAAAAAAAAAAGACAGAAGGAGAAAAGGAAGACTGTTTTCCTAAATTAGTGATTAATATAGACCAGCACTTGAATGAGGCCTTAACCCTACTCATCCATACAATCACATAGGTCAAACAGCATAGCCACACACAATCAACCATAAAGAATAATCCATGGACAGGCAGTCATGTCGTCAATAAGTATAAGTCGTCATTTACCGAACAATAGAAAAAATAATATAGACAAATAATTCAGAGGCAACACCCAACATAAGGGCTCATCAGGAGAATACACTGGCCTATATAGGGTTTCGCCACTCTAAATTCTCTACCCAGCCCAGTGTTGTGGCTACCACAGAATATCCATGGCATCCCCGCGTCAGGTATCACCCCCAAAATACATGCCTATGAAAAAAAACAGCAAATGTAAAACAACCAAGTAAAACCAAAACAACCTTATCTTGTTAATATATCCCTCCCTTTAGCAACAATAGGTAAACTAAATATTATAAATTTTATCAAATCACAAATATTAACACATTGCAAAAAACCTGAATGAACTAAACAATTATAGAATTCATCTTTACCATGTGGCTAATTTTTTAAAAAATCCGCTCAATTAGAATAACAATTCAAAATAAAAATTAATGGCGCTGTGACAACATTTCTCGAACCTCCGAAATTAGTTAAAAATTTCTTTAAGTATTTCTAGATAATTCTTTTGATATTTATTTAAAAGTTCGTTATAATGAAAACTAAATTTTTTAAATTGCCAAGTTAATTTATTTGCAGAAAAACCTCTTGATATCAATTTTTGGCTTAAAATTTTACATCTATTTTTAAAATCAATATAATTACTACAAATCCTTGCATAACGAAGTAACTGTGAGAAAAACGCTGAACATGTGATATTTGAGTGTATATTACTTTCAGGGAATGGGAAACTAATCACTTCAAAATCAAAATCATCCGTTTTATTGTACATTTTAAAACTTAATTTATTATTATCACAAATATTAATATTTAAATCTAAGAAATGATCTTCATGACCAGCGCCATGACTAAGCTCAAGAATAAGCTCTGATGGATATATATTTTTAGAAATATCAATGAAATCCTTACAATTTAAGACCAAAATATCATCTAAATATCTTTTATTATTTGACAAAGCATGTTTTAAATTAATTGGATTATTCTTATCCATCATATATTTATATTCTAGTTGACTTAAAAACAAGTCAGCTATAAATGGGCTGGCATTCCCCCCCCCCCCATCGGAATTCCCATAATTTGCTTGTACAAATCACCCCCAAATCTTATATAAGTATTGTATAAAACAAATTCCAATAACTCAAAAATCATATCCAAGCTGTAACATCTCAAGTTAACTGTAGTATTAAAGCAGTTTGTCCATATGGCTTTTTTATTATAACTGTCTATTTTTAAGAATCTTTTACTAGATAAGAGGAAAGATTTCTTTATAACAGTTTTTAAATTATCAAACACTATATATATATATAACAGACCACACAACAATTGATACTACAAGATTACCAGGCTCTCAGAGAACCCAGATCCTGCATCACCAGACTTGCTCCTAGTACAACACCAGTCAAAAAGTCAATAAAATTCTTTAGATCTTGGAGCAGCTCCAGTGGGCATGTTGCCGAACATGTGATTATAACGGACTAATTCACTATTTTGATCAATTGTGTTCACACAATTTTTATATAGACACATGTAAAATAACGTTTAGCATACAAACGGACTTCATTCATTGTACCGATACAGTATCATTACTTGTGTTGATACTCAATGACCAGACCATCAAGCTGCGATCTGCCCTTTAATAGAAGAATTCTTCGGCCATTGCCAAAACAACCTCGAGCCTATTGGCGGATTTCAGAAGTTTGGCAGAAGATGGAATAGCTTCTGGCTCCGGTTCGCTGAAGAGCTGGCACGAAATCACGATATATGGCAGTCAATCATAAGAAATCTCCTGGATGCCCGGTAAGGCGTTCACCTTAGGTCTCGTAACAAGTGCAAGTGAATAAGGAGCCCAACAAAATGGACGTTTTTCCCATTAACAAGTCTACTTATCTCAATCTCAGAAACTGGCTCCATGGCTATCGAATTACAGCTAATTGGGCCAAAATTCGATTAGAAATCAGGTTCAGAAATAGGAAGCTTACTGAAAAAGCGGCTTTTTCCAACTTTAGCAAAACAAGAGTTAAACACTTCTTGAACATTAAATTCGCTCTGAACAACTGAGCCGTCAACTGTCAAACTTGGAGGGATGCCAGAAGGCGAAGGCAAAGGTTTGAGGGCAGAATTAATCGCTTGCCAAGTTTTCTGGATATTCTTTCTGCCGTTCAAAATTCTTTAAATAAAATAATAAAGGCGTTGAGCCTTCAGAATCAAACAAGTGTAAACATTTCTTTAAGTTTTGACACATTGAAGGCGAGCATCAGCTGTTATTGACGATAAATTTTATTGAATTATGAACAATCTATGAATCTGAAACAAAGAGATCAACTTCTCTCACAATTATGAACGCAGTATTATACATAGAAAAAGTAATAAAAGAAAAAGTAATCATACTATGCCCATACCTATAACTGTTTCAACTAGATTAAATCAAGAAAGTTACAACTAAAATTTAATAATAAAAAGGAAAAATTACCCTATTAAAACGGGCTAAAAATTAAGGTAAAAAACAATGAACAGTCTGTGGTTAAAGAGCCCTTGTGACCCAAAAAGAAATTTAAATTTCGTGAAACCATTTTCTACATAAAATACTGACATGCTTATCAAATCAAGATTGTGTATCAGATTATACTATTTAACAAGTCTGTATCCAGGTGGGGGGGCTGTTTTTGACCCCCTCCCCCGGATTCTTGCCGACTCGTAAAAAATTAGCCACAAACATATAAACAATTTTGATGCGTTTTGTAAAGTTTGTTTTTGTACCGTCCCCCTAAAAATATACCCCACCTCCACTAAAGTCCTGAATATACTCTTTCTACTTCGTTTTTTTTTACTATTTTTTGACTTAAAGAATTTTTTATATTTTACATAAAATTACATAAATAGAAGACATACATAGAAGCGCATAAACAAGCAAAAGCAAGTATTTGACGTAGCTCATATCTAATATAAATGGTATTCACAACTAGAATAGTTCCGGCCTCATTCTCTTCTGGTCGTCTTACTCCTGTTCCAAAAAAGAATAAATCGCTGAATTAGTGTTCTTCGTATCGACCTATTACAGTTGCTACCACTTTCTGCAAGATTTTGAAACACTCGTAATGCCAGAACTTACAGACAAATGCTACATGCCGCCATATCAGTTTGGCTTCCAAAAAGGCCTAGCGTGTACCCACGCGCTTACTGCACTATCGTCAATACTTATAAGTCTGAAATACTTATCAATACTTGATAAGTCTAGTGATTCGCTCGTCCTAGGGAGTCATGACGTAAGCCATGCTTTCGACTCCTTGATTCACGCACAAATTCTTCTTGAGCTATATAAACGTGGAGTTGACACGTCTGCCATTCGTACTTTGTATGATACGTATAACCATCTTGCTGTTGTAATCAGGCTACCTGATGAGACCGTAACAAGTTTCGTTATTCCAGTCCGTCAAGGCGTCAGACAGGGATCCCTTACCTCTCCAGTTGCCTTGAATAACTGTATCCTGAATGCCCAATCCAGTGCAGTTCCTTCGAGTATTTTAAAAGGGATTGATGTGTCACTTATCGCTTATGCAGATGATATTCATCTGCAGTCGTCGCAGATGAGTGATTCAGTCGTTCGAAAGAAATTTTGCTGTTTTAATAAGGAATATGCTAAAATTAACCTTACATTCAATGGAGAAAAATCGGACGTGGTTCTCTTCAACTGGGGTGAAACTCGAGCAGGATTTACTATTATTCTCGACGGCGCACCGATTTCCCCAAAATCACAAATGAAATATTTAGGGCTTCCTATCGCTGACACTCTTAAAGCAACTAATAGGCTGTTGATCCTTCATTTCCAACGTCAAACAGCAACTGCATACGGATGCTTGGTAGCAAACAAACTTCGACTCAACCGCAAACTGCTGGCGAAACTTTACAATGCTTCTGCACTCCCAAATTTCCTATACCTTGCACCTTTTTGGCGTTTTTGGCGTACGTTTACGATAACCGAGACGAAGAAACTTTGGCGAATCTATTTCCGGTATGCCAAATACCTGCTTACCCTTCCACCATGGTCAAGCAATTCCTGGGTCATTAAAAGGTACGGCATCATAGACTCGAATGCTTCTATCAGGAAAAGCATAGAAGCTTATAATAGTAGAATTGGTCGGCATCCATGGAGCGCTATTTTGATTCAATGAATGTTTTGTTTTTGTATGTTTTAATTGTTCTTAAGTAAGGTGAAGTGTTGTTTAGTTTGTTAGGTTATTTTCTTTTTTCTCTTTTCTTTTATTCACATTATACTCCGTTTTTCGTGTGTATTATAACGGGTTATAAATAAATTTAATCCAATTCAATATAGCCCTATTTGATTCAAGACAAAAAAAAATGTGCAAACACTTACTTAAGGAGCTGTTTCTGTCTAAACGATTGGTTGCACAGATCACAGCGGAAAGGTTTTTCGTCACTGTGAGTCAACATGTGATTTTCTAGATGGCGGGCAGAGTAGCTAGCATATGGACATAACTCACATCGGTGGCACTTTTCGCCTTCATGTGTCTTTGAATGCAACTAAAACATTATATAACGACATTAGAAATACGACAAAAAACTAACCTCAACAAATGAAAGTCAAACCAGCATAAAACACCGCGAAACGAAATCCTAACGAAATGGCTAAATTGCTATTTAAGCAGTTGAATCTTTCACATGCCATTCTGACCAAATCAGCTTTTCAAATTTTTGGAAATTTCAGTCTCAAACCTCTTGATATCTACAAGGATATTTTTTTAAAATAAGCATTAAT
Source organism: Artemia franciscana (assembly GCF_032884065.1). Lineage (NCBI taxonomy): Eukaryota > Metazoa > Arthropoda > Branchiopoda > Anostraca > Artemiidae > Artemia > Artemia franciscana. The sequence goes on from NC_088872.1 coordinate 5,218,750, forward strand.
ACCGAAAAGTAAAAAATAAAGTCAATAAGCCCTAATCGAAGCATATTTTTTGTGTTGTCAATAAAAACGCTTCGTTTCTTCTTTACAATTTTGAAGGATTTCTATTTTCTGTAATATTGTTGTTTTTTTTCTTCGGAAAGAAAATTTTTCAGCGCTTCATTACAACCGTATAAGGACAATTTGGGTTTAGAAGGCGTTAATACATAATTTCCAGAAATTCTAATTTCAAGTTAAAATCGAAGGGAAGTTAATAATGTTAGTTTTAATTAAATTTAAATAATTACAAATTATTTGAAGAGAAAGTAAATTGACAGTCTACGAAGAGAATAATTTTAGAAAATAGAAATAATTCAACAGGCTTTTTTCTTTGATTTTTTTTAGTTTCCCAGAATTTTACATGCGACATTATAATATTCAACTAAAAAAACTTTGGCACAAGCAGCCTCAAATTGGGAAGTTGTTGAATAGGCTGTTGTGAAGTTATTTTACGAGACCATTCTTTTAAAACCTTTAAATTTAACGCTTTGAAGGCCGCCGCAGCACTTCTGAAATACATAGACTAGAAGTTAGTCACAGTTCCATACACTTCAAAACAAATTCTCCACGTAATATACTAAGAATTCAGATCCCCTTAGCCAGAAAACCCTCTTCTATAGTTAAATAGTTGCTTTAAAATAGCACAAAGCTTATTTCAACCAGAGAAAGTGGCAAGCCCAAGAAAGTCTTCCAATTATTATTGGAATTTAGGCCTGTCATGCTTGACGTAAAAGACGTATCTCTATTTCTCGTGCGTTTAGCTTCATTCTTTTCCGAATTGGAAATTTTGAGAAATCAGTAAATCAAATGACAGTTTTATGTCTCCTCCACTGAAGACCAGCCATAATTTTCGAGTAATTAATACAACAATAAAACAGATCTAGTGAATGAGGACAAGGGGAGTCATTACAACCCCTGTCTCCCGGCTTGGGTGCAGTCCATAATTCTACAGATTATATATATATATATATATATATATATATATATATATATATATATATATATATATATATATATATATATATATATATATATATATATATATATATATATATATATATATATATATATATATATATATATATATATATATATATATATATATATTTGTGAATGAGAAAAGGAAGTAAAAATACCCCAGAATCAATAGAGGAAAAAGAAAAACATGAACGAGGAATGAGGGCAAGGGGAGTCATTACAGCCCCCGTCTCCCAGCTTGGCTTGAATGCAGTCCATGATTCTAGAGATTTACTTATATATATATATATATATATATACATATATATATATATATATATATATATATATATATATATATATATATATATATATATATATATATATATATATATATATATATATATATATATATATGTATATATATATATATATATATATATATATATATATATATATATATATATGTATATATATATATATATATATATATATATATATATATATATGTATATATATATATATATATATATATATATATATATATATATATATATATATATATATATATATATATATATATGTATATATATATATATATATATATATATATATATAAATATCTGTGGATGAGAAAAAGAAGTAAAAATACCCCATAATCAATCGAGAAAAAGAAAAACCTTCAAAACTGTAGTCTCTAAATCTGTTGGCTTGAGATCTGTGCACAGGAGACCAGAATAGAACCAAAAATTATGAACTACAGACAATCCCAGTTAATTTTATGTTCCATATACCAATATGAAACCGCACTGTTTTCCATTTACCCAAACTGAAACCACGTTATTACGCAGCACAAAGTATTTTTTACAAGTTACTCCGAACCTAGTGGTATATAAACGTCTACTGCACTGGATCTTTGACACAAGTGCAAAATAGGTAGCTAAAACTACCCAATATAAGTTTCCTATCACATTAAAGCTATATTGTTCAGTATTTACTATACCATATTATTCAGCTGTAGACAGCCCTTTCACATTTTGCTCTCAATCAACCATATTGTTCTCCCTTACAGTTTGCTGCAGGAGCTCTAGAAGCCCATTCTGCCACAATTTTGGGGATTCACAAGCCCCCATCCCTACCTCTCTCAGTTTAAGGATGTTAAGTATTAGCAGATGTTTTTCCACGCAAAAGTAAGGAGAGCTAAGTTGGTTGTCTATTTTTTTTTTTTTTTTCTTTCTCCGAAACAGAATAGGAAAGGATTATCCAAATTCATCTCGCAAGTGCTTTCATTGTTTTTGTTTTCGAAAAACAGAACCGAGAACAGAAGAACGCGGAGTTGTGGCTGTCCCAGACATTTTTTAGTCTTAACTAAAAACCCTACAAAAAAAAGGAAAGAAGCAGGAAAAGCAGGAATAGAAGTGGCAAGACTGATGTAACAAACTAACAAAAAAAAATTATATATTAAAAACTTTCCCCGACCAGATTTAGAAATTTACAGACATGCCTTTAAATTTCAAAGGGGCAAAGGTGAGAAAAATCACAGCTATAATTTAGGTAAGGTACCTTCAGACAACAAGAGAAAGGCATCTTACCTTATAGCTATAGCGGTCAGGGAAAGTCCGGGAGCAACGAGAACACTTAACTGGTTTTTCTGCAGTGTGAAGCTTCTGAATATGAATCCTAAGGTCCGTTTTCCTACCACAAGTAGCTGGGCAAAGTTGACATTGGTAAACTGGCTTATTCCCTAAACAAAACAAACAGATTTGTCAATAAACGGGACAAAACAAAATATCAAATGGCTTTATTCAATATTTCTATAGACGTTCCTTTTTCATTTTGGCTAGAATGCTTCAAATTTAAAATTAACTCGAAAAATGCATTTAAGGTGTGTCTTCACGAAGGTGTGTCTTCACGAGGGAATACTTTGTACCATTTTTTGCAGTTTTTATCAAGTCATCTTCTTTATTATTCGTAATAACAATATCAAGTATTACTAATTATTTCCCGTTTCTTGCGTAAACCTTGCGGTAGTGAGGTGGGTAGATCTCTACTTGGAATTGCAGAACCCGGGTTCGAACCCAACTTCTATCAGGTTGGGCCCCATGTTTGTTACCTGTCCCTGTTAAAAAGATTCAGCAAATTATACGTCGACAATTATCGGCACCGAGTTAGGATGAATAGCCTGTACCTCGCCTCAAACATAAGCAGGTAGGTTCTTGTAAAATTGGCCCATCCTAGTCTTTTTTTTGTATCCTTATATTTGAAGTGCTACGTATATACCACTGATATTTAGATACCGAATAGAGTTTAATTGAATGCACTTGTGGTAAACAATTGAAAATTCCATCATTCTATGGTCCTTAGAAGATCCTAACAAGTCCTATTTGCGGCATTAAAGACATCTTACCCACAGGAACTATATAAAATAAAAGACATACGTGGATTTTAGCGTGTTTTTTATATATTCAACGAGCCTGATTACATATCCTTAACGTTTTATAAGACGAAAATGACGTCAAATGTTAGGAGGATTTGCTACTTAGAGCTGTTTGGCAACTGGTGAGTAAAAAGTGAAGCTGAGCAAGGGTAAGATAAAAGCATGTGCAGCTGCATTAGCCTAGAAACAGTAAAAACACTAAAGAGTGGCCTAGTAGCCTAGCAGTGGTAGAAACACTAAAGAGATGAAAAGCTCTAAATTACTACTCAATTAATAGCAACACACCCATTTATTGTGCCAATAACATTAGTGTAATGTGCAAACCATGTAGTGTATCGGTGTCGGATAAGTTACACCTACTAACTTCAGAAGGATAAACGTAAATAAACGATTAAATCATTCAAAAACGAAAGAAAAAACATGTGTCAAACCTTCAGGGATTCGTAAATATGCTATGTTTGAATTAAAACACACGTGATTATTGTTGTTAGTCACTTAGTTGTCCATAAGCCTTTCAACTAGCACGTGGCCAGATAGCTTCTTATCTTCTACAGATAACAATCGGGTAAGTAAGTTCCCCAACTCACTCTATGTATCAATTTTAGAGGAGGGACCACTAACGATCTAATGGGAACTTTAAAAACTTTATTATCATACAAAGTTATTTCGCTATTTATTACGATTTCACTATGAGAAATATGCAAACGTCAAGTCCAATAATTGATACAAACGCACGAATTGGAATTGGAGAGTTCAGTGACTGAATTTATTTCCATAAAAGTTTTTAATTTATACTTAGGCGTACTCGATACCCGATATTGGATGCCCCATCCGGCACCAGTGACACGGGATACATGCTTGGATTGTAAATTACGTCAAGGGTATTTGCATACGTTAATTTCTCATTTGAAAAAAAATTAAATTCGTAAAACAGCATTATCTACCAATAATTTCACTTAACTTTTCCTCTACTCTTATATCTAATTTGGTTTTAAGCCTATTTAGTGTTAAAGTTGCCAACTAGATATGCCGCCTTGTTTTTATTAAAGTAGTTCCGGTCATGGTAAGAAGATTCAACACCTTAAAGGATTGCCCTATATGGTCCATTATAAACGTTTTTAGTTTGTCTTCGGATAGATATTTTTGAATGAATGTGCGATAATGACGTCAAATATACTACGACGAGACGGGTTGAGTAGGATTTTAAATTCAAACACCCTGAAAAAAGCATGATAAGCGAAGGTATTCAATATTATTTTATTTAATATTTTGTTATTTTATTTATTCATTATTAATTGTATATATTACTATTCGTTATTATTTATTTACTATTATTTATTATAATTTTTATTTTTATATTCTATTTTATAAAATATACTGTAAATGGAGAAAATACAAAAGAAGCAATTCATATGAAAAATATGGGTAATGGGGAAAATAAAAGATTACAAGATTTTGATATTTGTCAAGATGTCTATCAAGAATTTGAAAGATATCATTTTTGCACTCCGAAATAATCCCTATGGAAAGCAAGCATAAATAAGGAAGTAAGTTAAACCAACTAGATGAAAGCAACAAGTATAACATAGGAAATAGGAAACTTGTGCCTCCCTCCTCCAAATATTTTTAAGCTTTTAAGCATTTTTTTTAAGGAAAATGATTTTTAAGTATTTTTATATTTTTAAGGAAAAAATGTAAAAACAAATGGTTCACTTACCAGAATGAATATTTTTATGCGATTTCAAACTATTAGACTGAGTAAATCTAGCCAAACAAATGTCACACTCATAAGGCTTCTCTCCAGTATGAATCCGTAGATGCCTCTTCAACTTGAATGTATCAGGACTAGCGTAGGTACAATGAGGGCACTGAAATAAACCAAATCGTATCTACAACAACTAATTAGACGATGTCGAAAAAAAAAATCCCCATACTGATTCATGGCCCCGATTCAAATACGATTCTTTGCCAAATTAAGTAAGTCACAGTAACAATTTATTTTATCTACATTTTGTGTAAGGCCAAGGGGTGTGTTACCTCTCCCTCTAATTAAGATTAATATTTTGTCGCTTCGAGTGAAATTTATATTCAGTTTTACTTTTAAAACATAGGTTACTATTAAATTGTGTTTATTTTTCGGTCTCCATATTAGAGAAAAAGAAAATTTTCCTTATTATTCAGAAAATATACATACCCGAATTTTGGATTTATTCTTCATATTTAGTCACAATTTGGCCCCCTTTTTTTTTCCTTTTACTGCTTACATATTTTACAGACAAGACCGTATCCAGAGGGTGGGGGGTAAAGTTTTTTTTAACCTCCCCCAAACAAAAATCCCGGATATGGCCTTGTTTACAGCCTTTTAAAACACTATTAATCATTTTATGAGGTAATGGGAGGAAGAAATATAGAAACCATCAAATTTTAAAAAACGTGACAAAGAAAGGAAAGAAAGAGAGAAAAGAAACTGCCCTGAGAAGCCGGAAAAGAATAGGAGGAAATCAAGAAACAAGAGAGAATGAAAACTAACCTAACGAAAACAACCAAGTCGCAATACAAAATAGAAAACTAGGCAAATAAAACTCTATTTAGGTTAAAAAGAAAAGAAAAAAAGGATAGCTTCGATTAAGATTGGCCTAATGCAAGTCCCTCTAAAAACTTCGAAAGAAAATATTTGAGATCTGTTCTTGCAAAATCTTGCATACGCGTATATCACCTACAAGTAAGGATTATAAATGTGCAGACTTAATAATTTTCAGCTCCACTATTTTGGTTTGGTGATACATAGTCTCAGCAACTAATAGATCAGTTTTATAGTTGAAATCGTTTTTAAACAATAAATGAAAAGGATATAACATGACCTCTTCTTTTTCAACTGACCGTGCTTTAGTGGACCTTTATTATAAGTTTATCTTTCAAGCTTCAAACTTAAGTTTCTCCAAACCAGAGAAGTTGGTCGAGTCTTCGTTCTTTCTCTTTTATCTTAAGGCGATACGGACATAGGGCCCCCTAGCGAATTAGGTTAGCTAATTCGAATTAGAATTAGGTTGATAAGGCCTGCCGAAGCAGGCCTTATCAAGCCGAATATCTTCTGGTCTCACCCTAAACATCTAGTATGAACAATGAGCGCTGTTCCAATTGTCCAGTATTGAAATTATTCAAGTAAAGAATAAGAATCTTGGGATTTGAGCACCCAAAACGAAACAGTAATTTTCAAAACATTAAACTGGATACAATTTTTAAGAGCTTTTATTGAATTTTTTTCTAGCGCAAAACAGCTTACTCACGAAGAATATAGCAAAAACGTAGAACTGTTCAAATTATTCTAAATTATTCTGCCTGTTACGGGAAACGACAAAAACTGGAAACATGGTTTACCTGGAAATCTTTTTTTTTTCTTTTTTTTTTACTGATGCATGTCTCGAGTTGAAATATACATATTCACGGATGCCTTTTTTTAATTACTACGTTGAAATATATCAACGAAGTAACATGACGCAAGAGCTTAAACAAAAGGCAGATAGAATGAATATACAATAACCAATCCCCCCCCCAAAAAAAAAAAATCACATGGCGCCATTGCTAAAAATTTTAACAAACGATCCAGATTCCAGATTTTTTTTTTCTTTCTTCAAAGGTAGGACAAAATGAAAATTTTTTTTTCTCCAAACAAATTATTGAGAAACCCTTTCTAAAATTGAATTTTTCCATTTTGAAAAAAACTGATGTGCCAACGTCCGAAAAATATTATTAGTTTCTAGTCTTCTGCTATTTCCCCATAACACATCAAAACGAAAAGCAATGAATGAAGGAAATAATAATCTAGGAAAGCAAGGAAGTTTAACATAGAACAAACTCAAAGAAAATATACCTGATACGGTCTTTCTCCAGTATGACATCGCATATGACGCTTCAGCTTACTCAATTCCACAGATGAATAATCACATTCTGTACAGTGGTGAGGCTTTTCCAATGTATGACGATATCTTATATGCCTTACCAGCTCACCTACATAAATTGAAAACAATTATAACCTATTAAAATAATTAATTATGACTAAAAATTTAGTTATAAATAAAAAATAAATTAAATTGCAGTAAATTAAAATAACAAATATAATATAAAAAATAGAATGATCTCTAGTAAGACATCGCATATGACGCTTGAGCTTACTCAATCCCACCAATGAATAATCACATTTTGTACAGTGGTGAGGCTTTTCCAATGTATGACGATATCTTATATGCCTTACCAGCTCATATAAATTGAAAACAATTATAACTGAAATCGATAAATTGAAATAATTTATTATGACTAAAAATTAAATTATAATCATAAACGAAAAATAAATTAAATTACAGTAAATTAAAATAACAAATAGAATAATTACTAAATGAATAAATTACTAAAGTTACTAAAGATAATGCATATTGCAACTTTAAACGCACTTTGCCACGCCTTTTGTATAAGAGTGCATCCCCCTCAGAGCAACTTGATAATTCGAGAACCCTTCTGCCCCATATTTGTCGAAAGACCATACCCCTCCTCCCCAATACAACTTGAAAAACAGTTTTCCTATTTATACTCCTCTTCATGAAAAAATATTTACTCCTCCACTTTTAGCAACAAATTAAAGCATAAGAAATTCGGACATTACAAGACTCACTACGATAACCAGTTTCAACGGTAGAAAAATAGTAATAATAGAGTAAAAAATGACTAGATATGGTTAACACTTCTACTGTCCATGGCAGTGCACTCCCTTACTTGGTTCTGGAATAGAGAAATGTAACCTCAGAACTTCTACCCTTTCCTCGAAACAGAGTCTGTGAGCTCGTAGGTTATTACACTTCCAAAATATTTCCTTTCCTTTAGACTGCATAGCGAAAGAGAATAGTTCAAGGTAAATCAAAGTACAACTCTTAAAATCCAGGGTAATCAGCCCAAGCAAATTTTTCTCTATAGTATAGCGTTTCATCGTTTGTGTATCTTTCTTAAGGTTTCTGGCCGATTGATCAAATCTTTCTCTTCCTTTTTTCTGTTGGCAAAGGTTTCTGGACACAAAGCCGAAACATTCAGATTTTTAGTTGATCTTTCACTGTCACGGTTAAAAGATTATCCCATTTACATTTTCTAACATTTCTACTTCTTATAAAATTTCCTGTTTCTACTTCTTGTTCCATTTTATATACAGTTCTATTTTCTCATTTTATTATGCAATTTTAAGGCTTATTTTTAAGCTGATTTAAAACAATAAACTAAAAACAAAACATACATAGTATTGTTTATTATGTGGCTGGATCTTTTAAAATGCAATCATGAATTATGGCGAATTAACTAGAAATTAAGACTGTATATGGTTGACGGTTCTGCTGCTCACGACACTATAATCACCTACTTGGTTCTAAAATACTGACATATAACCAAGCAACTCCTAAAGTATCCCTCGCCCCCTTCCCGAGGCAGAGAGATTAAGACCTGCTAAAAATTCTCTGCTTAAAAACCTGACTAAATGATAAGTAATAGAATCCATGCTTTGCTTACATAGCTGTTTTAGATCTGCCTCATTGTTAAGTAAATAGGACTTGTTAAGTAATAGGAATTGGTAAGAGAAAATAGGAATGTAAAGGAAACCGAAATAGGAAAACGGAATTGAAAACGGCAAGGATAAGAAATAAAATTTTTTAAGGTTGACATCTACCGGGAACAGCTGTGTAGTAACCAAGCTGAACCGGGATCTGTCTCATTGTTAAGTAAAAAGAGAAAATAGGAATGTAAAGGAAACAGGATAAGAAATAGGAAAACGGAATTTTTGCAAGAAATGGAGAAAATAGAAATGGGGAGATTTTTAATCGTGGCAGTGAAAAATAAATTTGGAAACATATGCTCCACATCTGTAAAGTTTCAACAACAAAAAAATCAACCAAAAAAATGAAAAAGTTACATTTCCATATTTGAGATGGTACCCTTACTACAGTGCTTAGTCAAGACGCTGCCATTATTGTATATATGATAATATGATCAGAAAAGATAATTAAGTAGATAGATAGATAATTTGGATAAATGAGAGAAGCTTTACCAAAAGAAAGATTTAAAGAAAGCTTTAAGTAAAGAAAAGAAATCTTTACCTGAAGTGGTGAAAGCAGCCTCACAGTACTTGCATCGATGAGGTTTTGTACCTGTATGAGTGTTGACATGATTCTGAAGGGATGCCTGAGTTTTAAAGCCCCTCTCGCATACAGAGCATTTGTGAGGTCTCTCGTCTGAATGACTTTTAATATGTCTTGTGAGTAGATACCTGCAAAAATGAAATGCATTAAAAATGAAGATTCGAACTGCGATAAAATCGTAGGAAATGTACGAGAGCCCCCAGGAACAATAATAAATTATAGAAAAGCTATATAATCTAGAATAACAATATAGACAATACAGATAGATTTTAGTAAGCTATAATATTAAATTATCTAAAATAAATTATAGACGAGCTGTAAAATCTACAATAACAATACAGCTAATACAGATAGATTTTAATAAACTATAATATTAATTATCTATAATAAATTATAGATGAGCAGTAAAACCTAAAATAACAATATAGATAATACAGATAGAGTTTAATAAGCTATAATATTTTTTTTTTTTAATAAATAATAGATGAGTTAATTTTTTCCTGACAGTCTATTCGGATATAATATTCATAAACACCTAATGCTGAGGGCTCTTGCAGCAGCTAAAAGCAGGGTTGTCTCCCATACTTAGCTCACAACAACCCCTGATTTAGTCTGCCCAACTCTCATTAGGGTATAAACAAAATGCAAACTGTTTCACGATTAGGCTGGAATATTTTAAAATTAAGTAGGTGTTGTCACTAGTGATGGCAAAGAACCAAGTACAGTGCTAAAATTAAGAAGAAAAAATACAATGCATTGATTATGAATAGACAAATAAATTATCTATACTTACTGATTTGCTTATCCATCTTTTCTATACATTATATTTAAATAATCTATTTTGGCAATTTCCTTTCCTTTGAATTATCAATTACGCCTTTCTTTAGACTTGGGTTTCTTTTTAAAAATTTTGGGCTGAAAATGTCCTTGTTCCAACGGTAATTAACTCTCCCTCCTCATGTTAACATACCTTAGAAAGGATCAGCAGTTCTTCAGAGTTATCTTGCAACACAGTACTAGTAAAAAAGAGACCAACCGAACAATCAGCAAACATGCTGAACGTTGTCATTTATTGAACGTTATTAACGTTATTATTTAGTGGACAATGCAAAGAAAGTGATTTGAAATTAATCGATGTTGGTATTAAATTAATCGTGACGAAAACTCAAAAGTAATCATCGATAGGAAACTGAAATTGATGTGAGACCGATTTTGTTACAATAAATTTTTCCGTTATAGAAGCAACCACATTGGTAATAATAAAAATGATTAGAAAAATTTCCAACAGGATGAAAAACCCCCTGGGAAGGGCGTTAAGTTGGAACACAATGCTGAATCGAAGCAAAATTCGTAAAAATGGAAAATTGAACGTGAATTTTTAGGGAACAGAATCACCCTTGGCGTGAAATTAATTCTGATGAGAAATTGAAATCAATCGATAAACTTGAAACCCATTGATAATGATAAGAAACCCACTGAAATCAAAGTCAAACTAACTGAAATTGATATGGAACTAGTTAAAATCAATATGAAAGTAACTGAAAACATTGTGAAACTGAAATAGCTAAAGTGAATTTTACTGATTAGAACTAATCTCAAACTGGCAATGAAATGAACAATTTAGCATAAATCTAAAGAGAACGAAAAACCACTTGAACAGGGGTTAGACGGAAGCGAAAAGCCCATTCACTACTCCAATACGTCCATAGTACAAACCCTGAATGATATAAGACACAGTACTTTTCAAAACCACCTTGACTGATCACTGTATAAAGTCAATTTCCCCGATCCTTACAATGACAGTAAAATCCACCTTCTCAGTTTCTAAAGATATTTCTAAAGTTCCAACATATTCTCTAGTTCGCACCTTGATTAAGTTAACCGAGAAGTTTCATCCCTTTATAACAAAAGTACTCAGTAAAAAAGTGTCTTGCTCCTCAATGTTTCTCTTATCCCTTCCTCCTTGCCGCCTCTACCACATGCTGATGTTCTTTGCCAATTGTATGCTAAAATTTTGCCAAATTATGCCAAAAGGTTTGCCAAAATTTTTATCTTATTGCAGCTGTTCGTTATTGTATTACCTTCACATGAAAATTTGGTTAATAGTATACGCCTTTTGATGATACCTCTTGAGGATAATATTTTATTCCCCTCCCCTCTCTCTCTCCTTATCGTCTAATTAATGAGAGCCTATGGTATAAACATACCTTTTAAGCATAATTTCTCATGCTTTTCGTGACCCCCCCCCCTCTCTCAAATGGGTAAAAAGGATAAAAACGAAGATAGTTATCCCACGAACCCTTTATATTTTACAGTACTTTGAACCTAATTATCCGTTTTTTATTCATAGAGCCTCATTGTCTTATTTGTTATAGTTTAATACACTCATAAGAATATGAAAGTCAATCTATGATAATAAAGTGAAATAAAATAAGAAAATATTTTAGTTTAAAAATTCAACAGGATGAGACAATACTTCCACGTTTTTCTATTTTTGAACAACCAAATGGAAACTAAAATATTGATAATATTCTTCAATATAACACCTATGTATGCGTAATATATTTGCAAAAAATATACAGGTTGCGGGTTTGAGTCCCAGTAACTGCAGAATTGGAAAAAAATTAGATTCATGACAATATTATCTGCCATTCAGAATTATACAGAATAAATAAGGAGCTACTTACTTTTTAGGGGTTGCATACGAGCAATAAGTGCAGGTGTGCAGGTCTAAGCCACTTGATCTTCTCGGAGGGACTCGGGAAACTAAAAACTTTTTTCCCTCCTCTTCTACTTCTTGCACTTGCTGAAAAAAGTTATGCCTGATTTATTTTTTCTTACACGTTAGATAATTCACAGCGAATAATATTAATGACTTCGATTCACTTATTTGACTCACAAAAATTACGCAAATAAGCTCTAAGCCTACGCCAGTCAGACATAATAGATGGAAAAAAGCCACGAAGGAAAATTTAAATACGAAAGTTTTCCACAAGCGAAATACTGGGGAGAAAAAAAAGGTATTTAATTGTTTATTTCTTATTCAATTTTCTTCACATATTCTTTAGCACTTGGGACTTCAAATAGCATGCAGAAGCGTACTTAGTTCTAAAAAAAATACATAAAATTACAAGGTGTTTGACTCCTCTTTTCAGCAAAGCAGTCGGGATTAGGGGATCAGAAGCATGCTTTACGTTGCGTCGAAGCGTTTTCCAAGATTTTAGGTTTCCCCCAAAACTCCCCCCAATGTCATCGGATCCGGTTGGGATTTAAAATAAGGGCTCTAAGACACGATATCCTTCTAAATATCAAATTTCCTTAAGATCCGACCACCCGTTCGTATGTTAAAAATACCTCATTTTTTCCAATTTTTCCAAATTAACCGTCCGAATTAATTTCGTTCTCCTAAAAAATAGTAACATTGTAAGATACGCCCTACGGCTTCTACTACAACGAAAGGCAAAAAAGGGTACTACTCATTCCTCTCCATTCAGATGTTTCTAGGACTCGTAGGTTAATCTTAAAGATATTGGTACCCCCCCCCAAAAAAAAAAAAAACTTCTTTCGGGATCATCCGAGAAAATTACCGTATCCTGGATTATTACATCTGATAAAAGCAAAAAGAAAAACATATTCTTTAGCACTTGGGACTTCAAATAGCATGCAGAAGCGTACTTAGTTCTAAAAAAGAATACATAAAATTACAAGAAATTACGTTCACATTAGGAAGAAATCAGGATATAAAAAGATACATTATTTCTATCTAAAAGATTATCAGATATAATTTATTCATTATACACCATAATTGAGCCATATTTCAGTTAGATACTGTCATTACGCCGATTTTTATTTATTTATTTGAATAGTAAAAAACTGTCCAGAAAAAGCTTCATAACCTTAATTTCATTCTTCTAAAAAATAGTAACATTGTAAGATATGCCCTACGACTTCTACAACAACGAAAGGCAAAAAAGGCTACTAATCATTCCCCTCCTTTCAGTTGTTTCTAGGACTCGTAGGATCTTAAAGATATTGGTAACTCCCCTCCCAAACCAAACTTCCTTCGGGATCATCCGAGAAAATTTTCGGCATGGATTGATGTTCAATATTCTTTATCCAATGATCTATTCAACAGTTTAAATTATACAAATAAATGCAAATATTGTTGTACTAATGAAGGTGATATTACACCGTTGTACTTTGTAATTAATTATAAAATAATAATGTAAATTAAAATAATAATGTAAATAAAATAATGTAAATTATAAAATAGTAACATATTCCCACGGCCGTATCCAGGATTTTGTTCGGACGAGAAGGGGGGAGTGATGGCTTACGCGCCATTACAATTTCAAACAGAAATTATTGTTGATGAACATAATTTGAAGATTTGAAATGCATGAATATTATTTTTAATTGTTGCAGAGTATTCTTCTTCTAACCCATTCAATAGTTTAAACTTACTCTAATAATAAAAATACATAGCCTACAAAGTGAAACACTCCCAATGGGTTTGGGCTCAACGAAAAGCAAAAAAGGCTGTTATACAATCGTGTTAGCAGTAGTAGCTTGTTCACAATAAAAAATACATTTTTTCAACTATTGTAAAATATTAGTTTTTATAGAAATAATTATAGAATATGAGAGACGATGATAATACTCACGTTTGTAGCTTTGTTTCCTTCTCCGTCGTGATCTTCAAATTCATAAACACCAATTTCCCCTTCCTGAACTACCTGTCCATCTTCACCCTCATTTGGCTGAACTATTAGAACATAGCTCATCTCACCTGTCTCAGCAACCTAAAAATTATATATTTCAAACTGATAACACATGAGCAGTGAGAAAAATAGTCTCAATGATGGGGAAATGAAATTTGATAAATTATATCAGTCCAGCATTACATTTGCCAAGGGTGCGTTCCAGGTTGTAAACTCTAGTAACTTCATATTAACTACGAAAATTTCTTAAAGTTGACACGTACCGGGAACAGTTCCGTAGTAACCAAAATTTGAGCTGTAAAGTTTAAGAGTGAGTCAAAAATCAGAAGTTTCAATTGTGTCCACCTCTCTTTCACTCAAATAATATTTTCAACATGTTTCAATCTGACTGTAATGCTGATTATTATAATGATGCTGATTTACTTCACTAAAGATGCCCGTTAACTATCTTTAATAAAGGTTGCTACAAAAGTAAATCCAAAGTTTTTTTTTTTTTTTTAGTTCCATCTACTACGACAACGTCAGTTGAAACAAAAAAATTAGTTTTTAGCAACTTTTAGTCAAACCTGGAATGTACTCCAATTCATATTATTGGCAAGCTCAATACAAATGGGACACTTGGATATTAGCTTAGAATTTATGGAAAGATCCTTAAATTATTAAATTATTTGATTAGTTAAAGTTGGAGATGAAAACCACATAGGACATCCAATGATGAGTAAACAAAACCTGCAAGCAACGTCGGGTCACGAAAGCTGGGGAAAAGAATGTATTTTCAACATCTAGGGGGGAGGGGGTCAGCTTTTCGCTTCTTTCGATTTTCCAATAAAACAAATATTTTTCAATGAAAATAACCCCTCCCCCAAAAAAATCAAATCTAGGGGAGGGGGTTAGAAATCTAGAGGGAGTCCAGGCCTCACTATCCTCCCCGCAAATAAAGCCACCGAAACCTGCTAGACATACAGTCTTGAAGCTAAAGAATCTAGAGAAGATAACAATGTAAACCAACAAATCATTATCGGTGACAAAAATTCTAACAGGAGACAGAGAAGATCCCAAATCTTTTAATAATTTATCAATGTTCGTAAGTTTCTCTCTTTTAGTCGTATAATTTCGCTCGACAAAAAAAAGAATAGACTTTATAACATCTTTAATTAAATTCCACTCGACAATATCTTTAATTAAAGCTTTAATTTAAAGAGACGTTGTATGGTTATATAGCTATAATGAGCAATTGGGTTCAAATAAAATATGAATCTGTTTTTCACATACACAGTATAAATAGATGCTGAAAAGCAAAAACGAAATCCAAATTGAAGCCACAACGCTTACTGAAACAAAATAGTGTAGTTAAAGGGAAAATGAAAAGCTGAAAACCAACTCTAAACAGTAATTGGAAAGTTAGGCTTCGTCTGATTCATGACATCAGTCATACAAAATCGAAAATTTATTCGTTCGATTTAGATTCAGGTCGACAATAAACCGTTCGATTTATCTTTCTAGATACCAGGTCGACATCAACATTGTCTTCTAACAAATACAAGAAAGTGTAAACTCTCTTCTCGGACAATAGGTAAACTTTATATTTTTGCAATCAATTTAAAAACGCAAAAAGAGATAATCAGTGTCTCAAAAGTACCGTAGGGGCGAGGTGGGTTTAATCTCAGCTCGGTTTTCTCATTCTAAGATCGAGCAAAGTCTCATAGTTTAATCTCAAATCGAGCCCAGAGGTTGACTCAAGAGATCGAGCCCCAGTTGTAGCAACACATTGTGTTGCTATACAAGCGTGTTTCATCCAATACATACTTATATTTCAAATATTTTGCTTAACCTTAACACTAAAGATACACTCGAATTCTTCCATTTTCTATTAGATAAACCATTTGAATCATAGTTATTGTGAAACAATTAAAACAAGTAGCTGTTATCGCTTTATTTTAGGAATTCATATACAGGAAAACTCGGGAATTTTATACTGGGGGAACTTCTCAGAATTCCTATATGAATTTTTTTTTATTTTTCTTATTTCCTCTTTGCCGACTCAATTTTACGTGTGGAGATGTTAAGGATATTTGTCCGGTGTAAATTTTCCCAAGGTTTGAATTGTCTAGACGATTTGTCCACGGGGGAAGGGGTTCGTAGAGGCGGAGCCAGATTTTCCGTAATTGTTTAAAACGGGATCAGTTATTAAAAAAACAACAGGTTTTTCAATTCAAAATAAGGAGCAATATTAAAACCTGAAACGAACCGAAATTACTGGGTGTATTAGGGGGGGGGGCATCTTCAACACCTCGCTTTTTACGCTAAAGTTTGAATGTTGTCCCAGTTCTTTAATAACGACTCCTGAAACACAAGCATCGTTTAATTAGAACATTAAGAAACTTTTTTAAAAGTGCCAAAAAACTTAAGCGAGAAGAGCAAGATGTTGATGAGGAGCAATCCCCCCTCTTACAGGTAATAATTTCTGCTCGTTTTAATGTTGCTACTTATTTTGAGTTAAAACAACTTTCTTTTTTATTTAATGTGCAGAAAAGAGGGCAATAAAAAATATATAATAGCAAGATGAACTTACATTGTTGGATCCCAGGTTTATTTCTGTTCCTTCTTGAGCTTCACCAGTAGCATCTGCTTCTAGAGGAAAAAAATCAAAGCGTTAAAGTACAGAGTAAAAAAATTCAATATGAATTTTAAATATAAATTTAATATTTCATATTCTTTTCCGGTCTATTTCAGGGAAATGACGCAGTTTCGACCTCAAAATTGATACAGGAATATGAGAAGTTATCGTTTTAATTTGCATGCACATTATCCATGACATGCTATACCCCTGGCACCTCTGCTATTACGACGGTCGACTGTGCCTCTTCCTCAGGGCTCTTTTAGACCCTATCCACCGCAAACGCACTCTTTATCCCTCACATTTCCCGCTGAATATCTGCTTCCTACGCTTCATTTGCTTACGAGAAACTTTGTTCCAACCATTTCACAAATTCACATAATTTAGGCAGAGGGGGGGGGGCAAATTTTTCAACGGAAACACCAAAAAAGGCATTTTTAATTAAAATACTCCACTCCAAGACATTTTTCATAATCAAGAGAAAATCTAGCGGCCACCAAAATTTGTCACCAAACATTTCCCTCCTATGCTTCAATTGTTTGTAAGGAGCTTTCTTACAAGCGCTTACTCCATCAGTTTTCAAAATGCTGTCACGCTACCTCATATTCTATAGCTATACGTTTCTGGAAGATATTCACTAAAAATGAACATGTAAAAAACCCGTTAGAGCTTTTTCTTTCACCAAGCATTTGCTCTACATACCACCACT
This sequence comes from Artemia franciscana, assembly GCF_032884065.1. NCBI lineage: Eukaryota > Metazoa > Arthropoda > Branchiopoda > Anostraca > Artemiidae > Artemia > Artemia franciscana. The sequence goes on from NC_088872.1 coordinate 5,236,397, forward strand.
GACACGAAACCCAAGACTAATTAATGAATATAGAATCACAAATCCAGAAACAATAGAAAATTTCAGGCTAAATTGTATTCAGTTTCTACAGGTTTAGGAGCTTACTTTATTCTTCGTGGCACAGAAATCTGATCAGCTTCTTTCTGTTTTTCCCTTTTCTTAATATAGAATAGACTTCATTTACGCTTAAAGCCCAAAGGCCAAGGTCAAATGTAAAACAAACAACAATTAGACAAAAATTACAAAAATCCTACTATAATCCTATAAAACACGAAATCGCAAAGAAAAGAAGAACGATGACAATAAACAGCCATTGAAAAAAAAATTAAAATTATGCAAATATTTCGAACAAGACCTCCGCTTGACCGTCCTCAGTGCAGAATAAACTGATAAAATTAAAAAAAAAAAACTTAAAACAAAACACAAAACTAAAATATGATGACCCTTTCTCAGTAACGGTGAAAGGGTAACACAGTTACTGAGAAAAGGTCATCATATTTTAGTTTTGTATTTGTTTTAAGGTTTGTTTTTTTATATATTTTATCAATTTATTCTGCACTGAGGGCGGTCAAGCGGAGGTCTTGACCAAAATATTTGCATAATTTTCAATTTTTCACTGGCTGTTTATTGCCCTCGTTCTTCTTTTCTTTGCGATTTTGTGTTTTGTCACGATTAGCCAGTGTGGTCTCAGAAATTATTTATAATCCTATAAAAACCTAGTTCGAGACAAAGGAATCGTGCCAAACTTCTGACACTCATAGAACATTCCGTTTTACTCATATATCTTACTCCATGGTTCAGATATCAAAGCCTCATATCTGTTCACGAACTTTCTGACATCGATTTAACAACTACGGAGCTTGGTAGAAAACTACCCAATACAGTACCAAAATGTATCTGATGGCCCATGGTCTCTTTAACAATTCGTTGTATTTTCTTCTCCGTCGTTGATTTTCCTTGTTTGATTCCTCTTTTTGTTACTCCACTTTTTTTAGCAGGTTATAAATAAATCATTATCATTCTTATCAGTAAACGTCATATGATAATATATTTATTTATTGTAAACTCTATATAAAAAATTATTGTATTGTTTTTATATTATAAATCATTATGGTTAGCATTATTATATGTATCATAAATAAATAAATAATAAAAATTAACATTAAACTATTATTGTATTATTACTATTATCAGAACTTGTTGAAAAACAAAAATAAAACAAGAGTTCATCCATGGTCTAGCATTCTCGTTTGGATTATAATCGATTATTTTTTCTCGCATTAGGCTTTACTGACATGTTGTTTTCATAGTCTTGCTAGTATAAATATTTTTTTTTTACTTCACACCCCCTCCCATGTTTCTTTGTTGTAGACGGATTTTCAAATAAGCAAATAAATAATATATCATATTCAAAAAACAACATATTACACACATTGGATGAATTCAGTACAACCAAAAATAAATTTCAAATACTTTAGAATCGACAATGATTTTTACATTAAATTGTGCAGCAAAATATATAAGCTAAATAAAATTGTTCGTATTATGTTAAAAAAACCGCATCAATCGAGATTATTTTTTTTCTTCAAAATTGAGTTGAATGAAGCAAGGCCAACAGAGATTGGAAGACTTCATTACAACCGAATTTCGCCCAAATAACCCGGATTTTTAACCGGGAATAACCGAATAACCAGAATTTTAGGTTAAAATATAAAAGCATCAACTGCGTTATAATCAATAAAAAACTTGCATCAAAATGTGTTTCGTAATAAAATTAAATAAAAATAAAAACTATTAAATTAAACAAAATCAAAGCTATCAAGGTTTTCTTTTAATTAAGCGGAACAAAGCAAGTCGATAGAAATCGGTCGTTCCAGTCAAACTAAAATTGGTACAAGGAGCACGTTATGGTTCCCCGCCATACACGCTAACATGAATTGATATTGCATGTTGATTTCTTCACTATATCATTCAGGACAGGTGCAAAACAATTGTCTTGTGTGTCCTGGACCCGAAGAAAACCACTTCCTAAAATCCTGAAATTATCCTAATTTCTAGCAAACATACAAGGGCTTACCGTCATTTTCATCAGTAAAGAAAATCCTCTCTTCATCTCCTTCAGTACGAAAAAGTTGACTGACTTCTTCTTCCTCTTCTTCATCTAGAGATCGGTGAATAATTAAAAGAAATGAAACCAAATGAAACGTAATTTGTGAACGACTAAAGTGAACAGTGAACATGCAATCTAGCTCAAAATTGGATCTAGCCAATCACCAATCTGTTGTCACCAAAGAGAATGAGAAACTCACAAGGACTAGATCTACAGCAATGATACATAGGAAGATAACTATCAAAAATAACTACCACCACAGACAGTGTAGCGTCTTGCAACTTCACAACAAATGTGAAAAATTTGAATAAATTATATAAATAATCTTGCAAAACTACAGGATTAGAACAGAAATTTTCCTCAAATCCTGCACTAAGTAGCCTAGCTTCAGAAAGTTTAGACCAGTTAATTAGGCTAGTGAATTTTAAGATGTTAAGCTGACTGGTGACAGACGGTGAAGTCAATCCCCAAAATGTAGAAGGGGGTAAATGTAGTTTTCGAAATCCCGAGGGAGAGGTAATTTACCTTTTCCTTCCAATTTTTCAACGAAAATATCTAAAAATGGCATGTTTCAATAAAAATACCGGATTTCTTTTTTTTTCAAGAGGAAAGGCAAAACAAATCTTGGGGGGCTAGCGCCCCTCCCCCTAATGACACTCCTGGTGACACAATTATGCTTTCTTTATCCTCCCCCAATATTTTAAAGTGCTCTACCTGAAACGGTAATTTAGGGTGGTTAAAAAAGGAACAAAATCACTATTTCGAGATTATGCTAAAAATATTTCTTTTGGACACTAGCATCAGTTAAAACTCTTATGAGTGTATCAATAGCATTCATAACTAATATCCTTTTCAAGAAGAGTTATTCATAGATCTTAAATCCCAAAATCTTAGTCCACCTGCCGAAAATCATGCATTTAGGATAAACTACCCCCCCCCCAAAAAAAAAAATATATTATACTGAAAAGGATTAATGTATTTAAGGCTAACCACCAATTTTACGTCTTAAGGTATAGGTTTAACAATGCCCGTGGTCTTCCGCCCTACACCCTCCCCCCTCTGAAGAAGTAAGGTAAAGCTACTGTTTGCTAACAACTTCCCAACTGAAACATTTGAATATTTAGGAAAAATCCAAAGTGGTAAATGCGACTGGCAGCAATCTTATTATTACATTACATACATTATTATATACATATAATATTACATATTATATATACATTATATAATTATTATTTATATATATATATATATATATTATATATAATTATTATATAATTATATATGAATTATATAATTATATATATTAATATATAATTATTATATATTACATACAGATTATATAATTACATTATTATATACATAATTGCATTATTATTACATTTTATTATTATTACATTTAATTTTCATTGGCTCTTGTTTTCCACTTTCACCACTCCCATGCAACTTTGGAATTTAAGATCCAAATTCTAGAGCCTCTATTGACTAACATAGTGGCCTATGACAAACATTATAGTCTATTAAATATATCCCTTAAGAAATAGTTAAAAGGGGACCATAGAACCAGAAAACCATAGTTCATAGAACCAGAAAAATAGGCTCATACATGGATTAAGACATGGAGCACTCCAATCTCTAACTTGTGTATAAACTTCCAAAGGTGTAGGGTTCTTATGATCAGTATTATATCAATTGAGACTTGGCTCAATAGTTTCTTACAATTTTCAAGATTTTAATCATATCTTATTAAATCTTTAGCTTAGTTAATATGCTTAGCCCTAGTGTTAAGAGTTACACATTTCTAACATATGGTAGTGTGTATTTCCACTTAACCAATTCAAAAAATCACATTTTGTTTTCACTGTCCTTTGTACTTTAAATATTCTGTTGGGTAGCAAAATGCTACCCATAAGATTACAGAAATCGAACTCAGCAATAGTTTACTTTCTAAACTATAAATATATATTTATACCTCTTTTTGTCCAGTTTGTTACATTTTTTGGTTCAGATATCACCATAGGTCTTTTGCCTATGAGGGTATGGTTTTTTCCCTGCTACAAATACTTTTAGCTTTTACTGCTAAAATAGAGGTGTTTGATTGCTCTAGGGTGTGGGTGTCAATATTTTAAAATTAGGCCAGTTTCTTTCCTTTTTTCCTACACGCAAAACAGAAAATTAAGAAACAAAAATGAAATAAATTTCATTTTAAGTCAAATTATATTATATTAAATTATATTAAATATAATTTAAATTATATTAAAATAAATTCATTTGCTGACCCTTTAGGATCACAACTGCATGCATCTACGGTTATGTGTATTGAATGTTTGCTGAATTGCATATAAGTCAATTGACATGTATATACTGTTGTACATAAATATAAAGCAGTTTTTTGCTGCTCACCGTAACACTTTGCTGAATTTTTGCTGAACCTCAGTGATGCCCATCTCCAGAGATTCTCATTAAGCTTGAATACCCTAGAATTACCTCCCCCCCCCAAAAAAAAAAATAATTAGGCCTATCATTATTCCTCTTTTTTGTTCCTACATATCCAACAAACTTGAGAAATAATGGTTTAAAATCAATTCATCGGTCATACTTCAACCCCTAAGGGTAACAACAGCATGCACCTATGGGCATGGATATTTCTTGTTTTACTGAGTTGCATATTAATGAAAGTCGATATGCAAGTACTCTTTGAAAATACATGTGTACTTTCACAGACACATGTACTGTTGACACAGTAAATGTGTCAACATTTATTAAACTATCAAAATATGAAAGATTTGTACTAGGTCGTAGCTTAAAAATACACAAAAGAAAACATAGTTTTACTAGCGATATTTCTTTGTTTAAGAGTGTAATTAAACGAATGCTTTTTAGTAACTATAAACTTTTTCAGATAGTAAAGATCTATTTTTTCTCTGTGTGTTTGTGGAGAGGGGGTGGGGGTAAATGAATAACTACGAAGTCTAGGGGTATAAACAGAACATACTAAATTTGTTGAAATTGTTAAAGATTTGGAAGTGAGTTCTGAGCAGTTGTTGTTTTTTTTTTCTCTCTCTCTGAACTTTCCGAGTAGTTACTACTGTAGGATTTTGAAAAAGCCTTGCTGCAATTTTCCCAAACAGTAGTTTAAGGATAATTAAGTTACCTTCTTGATCTACTTTTTCATTATTGCCATTTTCTTGCTGTACCATTTCTTTATTAAATTTCTCTAAGTAGTTCTGAATGTCTTGTATCGTCTCTTCTCGGATTTCTGCTTTTATATCTGTCATGGTGAATAATATGATTTGCAGTTAAATAGAGCCTGAAAACAAAAATTAATTAACGTAGCCACGGGCTCACAATAGAGAGGCATTAGACTGGTCCAAAGGATTGCCCTTCCTATTAAAATATGGATCAGAGAGGCACTATTTGTACCTTATACCCCTTTCTCCCTTTATGAATGATTCTATTGTCAAAAGCATCGTTTCTCTTTTGGGAAGTCACAGTTCCCAGGAAGGTTGCAAGATCATAGACATTAGACAAGGGTTAATTAGAAGAAAAAACTAATATTTATACAAGAAATAACCAATTAATTATTGAATAACCGATTTAACCAAATTTATGTGTAAATTCATGTGCGTACAAAATACGACCAAAAACATAGGCAAAGATATACCAATAAATAATAATTGAGATGCTTAAGCTCATTGGTAACAACATGTCTATTATTCAAATAATAACTCGTTATAAGACAGTAGTTATGTACTGTATTTTCTTTTTTTGGCATATTTTGGGAGATTACAAGACTAAAAAAGTTATAAAACAATGCGAAGAAGGTTACATGTCTAACCCTAAAGGACAGGGGTTCAAGATCCAAACAGTGCTGTATATATTTGGGAACCATTTCACAATTTTTGTACAGAGTGAACAACAGATTTTTCCAGAGAGGAAAATGTCTCCTCCCTGGATGTGATTCAAAAGAGACTTCCACCAGGGAAGTAGAATTATTCACATGTCATAAATTTTCATGTTATATGATCCCAATGGAGTTTATTCCTGAAAACACATGTTTCCCTTAAAAAAAAGTTTATCAGAAAACAATTCCATGAGTCAGTCCAGGAAAACTATGGATTAGTGGAACATCAGACCTAAAGTCCTTAGCAGCTTGGTAGGCATACTATGAAAGATGCTATAAAAAAACATAAGAGGACATTTGTCACTTTTCTAAATAAGTGACTTGTTGACCTCATAATATTTCGGACAGAGAAATGTTTTTAGTAATGATGCGAGTATGGTTTTTAGGATATCCTGAAAGTTTTTTTTTTTGGAATGTTTCGTGTTTCCTGCACAGCAGCCCCAAACTATTCACATTTTTAATCACCAAGCATTCATTTATATTGGCTGAGAGCCAATAGATGAGGCTTTTTACAGTATATCTATAGCTGAATAGCAGCCAAAATCTTAGACAGATTTGGAAAGAGGTTAAGAAGCACCATCCTTATGTATATAATACTATAAAATACAGCCATAGAGATTATATATCTACAAGTTTAAGTTCCTCCTCGGCTTATGATGTTTCTATAAAAAAATAAAATAGAAATAAAACAACATAGTTGTTTTTTTTAAAGAGCCCGCTACCAAAATTTATATCTCAAAAAATATTTTTGTAATAGTCTTATTATTATAGTAAGTACAGTAATATTTTATATTGTTGGGTCATATACACACAAACAAAAACATGGTCAATCCGAGGCTTTAAGATTCCCATGCCATTTTTTTAAGTTGTGAAAATGGTAGACAGTCTACTTTCCAAGATATAACAAGCTCCCCCCCCCCCATAAAAATACTAACATTTTATCAATGAAGGATAACAAGTTTTGAAGGAATGGAGGGTTTTATAAAAAGAATGATAACAGATTATTCTTTTGGCCCATCTACTTGCGGTCAAATGAAAAGGCCCATCTGTCCCAAATGGCATAGGAAGGGGTCATGAGAAAAAAAATAAAAGAAAACTAGAAAAGCATATGAGGGTTTAAAGATTAGATCTTTGAGTATACTGGGTGGAAGAGAAGTAGGTGCTGAAGTGCTAACCATAGGTGTACTAAGAACATTTCTCTGTCTGAAATGGGTGTCAATTAAGGTTTATTATAGGGCAAAAATCACATAGGAAAAAAAACACGATATACCGACAAATTTTCTATTCAACAGTAAATAATTCCTTTCAACATGTTTGTTTCCTATCCCTCCCCCAAGAAGTTTAAAGTTTGACTGTTTGTCCCAAGTTTTTAAGAATGACTCCTAAAACACAAGGGCTGTCTTATTAGAATAAGAAGCTTTTCCAAATGTGCTAAAATCTTTAGCATGATGAGCAGGGTATTGAGGAGGGGACAACTTTTTCATATACAGAAAATTTTCTGTTAATTTTGGAATTTAATGTTGCTCCTTACTCTCAGTTGAAAAAAAATCTTTTTTTTATTTAATCTAAACAAGATTCTATAAGTGACACAGGGACAAGATGAACACATAACTTGATTTTTTTTTACACTCTTTCTAAATATAATAATCAATTTACTTGCAGATACCCCCTTTTCTTTCTAATATGCACAATGTATCTATCTAACATGGAATATATCAATGCATCACAATATTATTTGTGTGTGAATTGATTATTATAGGGTAAAGGCACCAATGATTGGACAGTGCAATCTTGGAACCACTGTCGAAATTTTCCTTCAAAACAGGATAACTCAACTCAGTTGTGACTTGGAACAACATTTTTTGAAGCCTTTGTTATATTTTGACAATGCAAAATATAGACACTATAGTCAATACACCCAGATAAAAAAAAAGAATATTTAATTCAATCAGTTTTTCTGTTTTCAACACAAATGGGCTTCAACTACTTTTTAGTTATGTTCAAACTGTCATTACTTGGTTATTTTTTTGTTGCAAAACAAAGTTGGGATCAGTACCTTGATTGGGATCAATCAAGATACACCTGATCTTCTCTAAAATGTAGCCACATTGGCTTTTTCTTGACAAAACTAAGTTAAAAGGGGCAGCTAATATTATATTAATAAAACTATGTTTCAAGCGTCAAAAATTCTTGTCTGATGTAGTAGAATACTAGACCGACTAAAAATGTTCCTTCAGCCAAATTCAAATGTACATATTGGCTTCTATAATAAGATTCATTTCTTTTGAGAATATCTTGTAGTAAGCTTGTGGAAGTTTTTGGCAGAAACCAATAGGCCCTGTCAAAACACAAGTGACTGTCAGAACTTTATTGAACAGGTAAAACAGATGAGAAACAATTGGTGTCGAAATTTAAGGGTCCTCTGAAAAAAACTTAGTGGTCAAATTTACCTTCTCAATAACAAGAGATTTTGATGACTGTTATTTGTAATAATATTTCACATGAAAAAACATTAAAAAGCTTTTTTTTAATTGTCACTTTACTGATTTGATAGTAGATTTTTTCCACATCTGAGGAATGCTGCTTGGCCTCATACCATGTTCACATTTTTAAGCCTTGACTTGGTTGATCACTACACCCTAATCCATTTACAACTGAATAAATTTGAAGTAGAGCATCTCTTAGTGAATCGTATATGTTTTCTTTCAAGCAGATCCCAAGCTTTAAAATACAAAATATTCTCCCTGAAACCCTCCCTACTTAGAGTGGAATTCCTGAAGGAACCTTGTTAGAACCACTCTTGCATGTAGTATGTATTAATGAAATTGGTAAGATTCCCTCAAAAGAGTTAAAATGTAGAAGACTTGCTGATACTTTAAGTATGTCATAGAACTATCAAAAACGGTCCCATCAAAATCCTACTCATATTTTGGACAAAGCTAAGAATTTACATATGAAAGCAAATTCCACTAAGTCAAATATAATAACAATGAAATTCTTAAAATTCACTCCTCTTTTCTCAGATCCTATCCTACCCAAAATGCAAATGAAACATAAACTCTTTGGTGTCACCAACTTCTAATAATCTAAGTAGAACATCCATATTTCAAAATTCTAGACTTTACAGAAAAAGGATTTGTCAGAATAATTTTTTTTAAAGTGGATTATTAACTGCATATCAAGTTTGAATGGCCAAACGTTGACAATGCTTTCACTGTGAACAACAAAGAAATCTTTGCTGAACCACTAAAGCTGAGAGGAAATGGGCCATTGTTGATAGTGTTTTTAGAGAGACCTATATCACATATTATATTATAGAGACCTAGGTCACACAATTACACTCCATATGATTATCCAATTTCGTCCCTATACTTAAAACAACTTTTCAGTTTTTTGCTTCCACTGTCTAAATAGTGTTTTATACATTTAAAAAAGTTGAAGAAAAAATAAAGAAATAAAGTAAAAAGAATAGGCATTTCAAATACACCAGGATCTGCCCACAAGTATTTTGACACATGTTGTATTGGGTTATGACTTACATCAAAAACAGGCAACTTTTTGTTCTGTCAAATTTGTAGGTAAAAATGCTCCAATTTAAGAAAATCGAAGTTTTGTACCCTATTCTTATAGAACTCCAAACTTCTAATCAAACAGTTAGATTCGTAGATTTTTTCCCTACTTACTAAAACCCTTTTTTTTACAAAAACTGTCAAATCATCAATACCTTCACCCTATATGAGAAAAGCATAAAAAAAAGGAATGAGAATCCTAGTGTGTTTGTGGAATTTTGTATATATTGACCCCCTGATTTCTGCCCTAAAACAAACTTCAATTCAGGCAGTTATGTGCTGTAGCAAATTGTTAGTAGGCTAATTGTATAACCACGCATATTGGGGGACAGAGGGTACAGTAAATATTTACATCTTCACACAATTTAGCCAGGAGTAAATAAATCATTTGATGCCTTTTTATGCTTTTTTTAAAATTCAATATTTGCTTCTGGGGATGGTAAGACAGCAAATCTTATTGATTATGTTATTGTAAACCAAAGACCAGCAGGATCAATACAAGATACTAGGGTATATAGAAGTGCTGTTACTGATGTTAAAAGTAACGATCATCATCTAGTAGTGTCTAAGGTTAATTTAAAGTTGAAATTTCCGAAGGGTAACTACCTCCCAGAAAGTTATGATGTTGGTATGTTCCAGGATGAGAATTTGTGAGAAACTTTCCAGGAACAGATGAATACTAAACTTGAAGGTTTAAAGTCTGACAATATGGAAGATAGTTTGAATAATTTTAGAAAAACAATTTGTGAAATTGCTGATGGTGTCTTAGGAAAGAAAGTTAGGGCTGCAGCTAGGAATATTTGTGAAAAAGTATTGTTTAATAGAGAGGAGGAGAGGATTGTACAAGAATCATTTGAGTGATAGATCATATGAAAACAAAAGAAATGTAAAGAAAGCATTAAATTATGAACTAAGGAGATGTGAAGTAGAGGTCATGCATAAAATCACCAAAAATCTGCAAGATACAGCTAGGTGGCATAATAGTAAAATATTATACTGATATGTTAGTAAATTGAGTGAGAGTAGTCAATCCGAACTAGTCGCAGTTAAAGATAGCAATGGGACCACAATTAGTGATAAGGAAAGAGTAAAAGGGATATTGGTGGAACATTTTGAAAATATGCTAAACCAAGATACAGTTGCAGGAAAAGATATAAATGAAAATAAAAAAGTTTGTGATGCCTTGGATGTGAAGGAAGAATTAGTGACAGTACTAAAAGGATTAAAAAATAATAAGGCTCCAGGTGCTAATAGTGTGATAAATGAGTTTCTTAAATATGGTTGCTCTGAGGTTAGAAATAAGCTACTGAAGGTTATGAATATGATTTTTGAAAAAGGTGAAGTACCTAATGATTTTAGGAAAACCTTAATTAAACCACTGTAAAAGAAAGGTGACAAGAGTTAGTGTTGTAATTATAGAGGCATTAGTCTGGTCTCTGTAGGTAGCAAATTACTTAGTAATATGATACTTTTTAGACTGAGACATGCTGTAGACAAAATTTTAAGAGAAGAACAGTTTGGTTTTAGAAAAGTTAGAGGATGTGTTGATCAAGTTTTCACTATTAGGTTAATAATTGAGAAGCCCCTTTGTTGTCAAACACCTTTGCTCCTCAGTTTTATTGATTATAAGCAAGCGTTTGATTCTGTTGATAGAAGAGCTTTAGCAAAGGTCTTATCCTTATATGGTATAACAGACATATACATTAAAGTGATTTGTGCTATGTACGAGAATAATACTGCTGTGGTTAAGGTAGGAAATGAGGTTAGCAACTGGTTTTGTATTAAATCAGGAGTCAAGCAAGGTTGTGTTCTATACCCCTTTATAAGGATCATTTTGATGGGCTTCATCATAAGGAGCACAGGAAAGGCAATTGGAGACCACATAATCAAATGGGGAGGAAAAAATCTCCTGGACTTAGATTATGCTTATGATTTAAGCATATTAGATAAAAATGTGAGCAAAATCAATAAATTTTTAGAGGTTTTGCAAGTTCAGAGTGCTAGAATAGGTTTCAAAATAAATGTTAAGAAGACTAAGTCACTAAGGCTAGGAATAAGTGAAGATGAAAAGGTGACGTTAGGTAACAAAAAGATTGATCAGGTGGGCAGCTTCACTTACCTTGGTAGTATTATTAGTAAAGATGGTGGGAGCAGTGAAGATGTTAAAAGTAGAATAGCTAATGCTCAGGGTGTTTTTTCACAGTTAAAAAAAAAGTTTGGAAGAATAGGAAGATATGTCTGCAAACCAAGATTAGAATATTGGAAGCAATAGTGATGACAGAGGTCAAATATGGCTCTGAAGGATGGGCACTCCAAAAAGATGAAGATTTACTAGAAGTTTTCTAGAGAAATTGCCTATGGATTGTTCAGGGTTCAAAGCTGACTGACAGTATTTCACACAGTAGGTTGTACGAAAACTATGGTTCAATCCTGCTTTCTAGGGCTATAATGAAAGAAAGGTTGAGATGGCTAGGCCACTTTCTGTGGATGAAGGATGACATATTGCCAAAGATTGTCCTTTTTGGCCAACCATATAGGGCTACATGGAAAACAGGTTGTCCTTGTCTGGGGTGGGAGGATGTCACAAACACAAAAATCTAAAGGAAATGGGAACTTCCTGGGAGGGTGTAAAGAGGGAGGCCTTGAATAGATTTAGGTTGGAGGAGAAGCATGCATAGCTGTGTTGGCCTCAGGCAGCTTGGTGCTGCGGTGAGTTATTAGTAGTAGTAATAGCTTCTGGGGCAAATCCATTTTGAGCCCTTAAAGGGGTATGAACTGCTCATAGTAGCCAGGGGCGGATCAAGGGTGCATAATAGGTTGCTTAGATAAACTTTACAAACAAAGAAATACATACAATAAAAAGGGAACCTCAACAATTATGTATTGTTGGTAGGTTGTAGAAATGGTTGTATATTTAATCTAAAATCTAGTGAGGGTTGAAGTTCTAATAAATCTGTTGAAATTAAAATGGTATAAAAAATATTGATACAAAAAAAAATATGTGATAAAAACCACCCCACCATAAAAAAAAGTAAAAGCTGTTAACCATCTATAAAAAGAATATGATATTTAATATTTTCTGCATAATTTTTTGCCTTTGCACTTCTGACCACTATAGCAAGTGAGTTAAGTTTCTTATTGTAAAAAAAAAAAAATGGTTTTGAACCATCTTGGGGTCATGCACTCTTTGTGACAATTTGTATAGGTAAATCATTTAGCATGTCACCTAACTTTGTGGCATTGCTTATTAACTAAGATAGTAATGAAGGGTGGGAAATGAGGACAAAGACACAACTTGTATATTCATTAATGATACATTGAACATTAAATACTAATTATTTTAGGGGTGTAACAAGAAAAACAGAACAAAGAGATAGAAATGCATAAAAGACATTTAAGATGAGGGTTTTAAGTATAGGCAATAAAGCATTAACTATTCACTGTTTCTTTTTAAAAATAGTGTTACAATAAACAGTGTCAATTTTGACAAAATCTCAAAAATGTACTAATCAAAATTTTACTTTTCATAACAATGTAGCATATCTTTCTGCTTTTTAAAGTTCAATATATATTTCTTAAATTACAGAATTCACAATCTTATAAGAAAAGGTCTATTTCTCTACTTCCACTCCCTCCATATCTATTTGTTACACAGTTGATGTCTACCTCAATTTTTCAGTGAATGTTTATAATGGCCAGTCCTGTCAGTTTAGAGCTGTTTGTTAGTATTTCTTCTTCTATTCATCATAAAATATTTGAATATAGACCAAAATTGTCAGAAAAATAGGAACTCTAACAAAGATCCATGTATAGATTGGGATTTAAATTCTCAGGGTTTCAAGCAGTGGTAGATTTTTGATTTTTTTTTTTTTTTAATCTTGCAAATTTCAGATATTCAATTCAAATGTTTAAATCTCAATATGTCTATTGAGCTAAAAAATAAAAATTTGAAATTTGACTCAGATTTAGTATTTTCATGTAAAAATTTTGATTTATAAGCAACTATATATGGAAATATGATAGGATGGCATGTATCAAGATAAGTATAAAAATCCTCAGTGGTGTATATGTTAGAGGTTAGGAAATTTTATGGAAAAATATATGCAACCACTATACAAAAACTTAACTACATTTTGTGCTTGGTTGCTATTGAGAAGGTGAGAAATTCTGAAGTAATATTGCAATTGCATTATGTTTCTGTAGTTAACAAGTGGTATGAATTTCCCCCCTTTTATCAATTTTTTTTATGTTTGAAAAAAAATCAATGCCATTCCACTGATTCAAACTGAGAATTCTGAGACCCATCTATATCAGCTAGATAAAATAAATAACCACATAATTATTTTCCTTCTTTTATAAACAATTTTTCAAAAATCTATTCTTCTTAAATGATTACTCCAACTTTTGAGGGAGTATTTTGCCTCATATACTTAGCTTTAAGTATATACTTATACAAACCTTTATTAAAGTTTAAAGAGTACAGCCTTTGTTTTAATTTTGTAGGATGAACAGATGAACCATTTGTCCACCAGAATCCAAAACTAAAATTAATAATTTTTACACTTTGCATACATTTACTTTCAATTATATAGATCCCCTAAAATGTTGTAAAAACCACCCTACTTTAAAAAAAAAAGTGAACCCAAAAATCCAAAACAGACAGCCAAAAAAAGCAATGATATCAATTTCTTTGCCTCAGTGCCATAGCAAGCCTGGAAAACAAATTTTTGACAGTAAAAAGAAGTACATATTTTGCTTTTCAGCCCTGTTGTGACAGCACAATCCAGAAATATCATTTTTACAGTCTGAAGAACTTAGGATTTTACATTTCCTCTCCTTGTCATTATGAAATCAAGATTTTTGCCTCTTAGTTGGCTTCTGTGGTAAAATTGACAGATTTCCTTGACAAACCTACACTTAGTCAAAAAATTTTTTGACAGTATGCATCATTAGTAAAATCTAAAGAAGACCACACAAAGTAACTAAAATCTTGTTTCAAACTTGTTTGCAAAAAGAAACAGTCTTAATAAATACAAACTTATTAAAAACCAAACTATTAAAAATCAATTACAAAAAAATAACTTTCTTCCCAACACCAACCAGAACAAGTGGACCCAACCACAAAAACACCACTACATCAAGGGGGGCAGCACCCTTAAAAGCTGGAAACCCCTAAAAAATTATATAATAGCAAAACAAAAAGAATGCAATTGTAAAAAACATTAAATAGGAAACTTACAGTCCCTATGTGAACAAAAAGGAAAAACACATTTTAATTGTGTAAAGTAACACAAATGCATCCTTTTCCTTTCTTTTTTTTTGTTGTTAATGGGGCCTGAAACATTATAGAGTAGTAAATTCTCTTAGATCTATCAAAGGTTGTTGATGGCCTTGTTTGAAAACCAATTTTTATGTCTTATTAGTTTTTGTCTATTTTTGTTTACTTAAAGTTGGAGTCTAAAAATTACAGACAATGTAATAAGCTTCCTTCTAAGAGCTCAAAAAGGAATTTGCCCTGGAATTACCTTAATTTACCATACTTTGCACTTTGGAGCAATAAGGTCCAAAGGATCTGTGTTGCTCCATGATAATTTAATTTGGAAACAACATAAAAATGGTATTAAGTGATTTATCCATGTTCTTCCTAGCTAAATTATGTTAATATGTATATATTTATCTTATTGTCAGTCTTGCATATTATATTTGATTAGCCCAGAGTGTTGAATAGCCTAGGTAAATCACCACATTTATTTCAACTGACCAGTTATTTATGGACTTTGCTTATGCTACTTGTTTAGGCTATTAACCTGTTAAAAAAATCCTTAAAACCATTCTTACTTACTAACTTACTAGACTTCTTAATTACTTATCAATCAAATATAGCCTATAGATTAAAAGAATATATTCACACTTTTTTCATCTTTAGCCTATAAATTCTTTCCTGATTATAGCATATACTTCAGACAGGGAATATATTACCAAGATTACTTAATCCAGGCTAGTTCATATTAGGCCCAACACTTAGTTTATAGCACCATTAATCTAGGCCTTCTGGGCTATCTCAGCTTTACAACATAGCATATAGGCCTAGGCTGAACAAATCCCACAAAAAATAAACTGACAAACTATTTTAGCTCAGGACTAGCCTAATTCGTATAAAAGAAAATAAAAGGTTGTAGGCTTAACTGAATTTATGTGAGAAAAATCATGACTGAATTTATAGGCTAGCCTAGCCAACTAGTGAAATTGCTTCTGTAAATAAATAAATAATATGACTAAGCAATAAATTTACATTTTATATTTAATGATTTCTCAAAAAATAATTAATAGATCTAATGGCATCTATTGGTAAATTATTTCCTAGCTTTCATACTTTCAGAAAATGTGCACAGGGGGCATGATGTATTCACAGAGGCGCTGGTATAAAACCCCACCAGGAGGCTGAATTAAGCCCTAATCTGCACAAGAAATAAATGTTTGTTCACCTGTACAGTTCCTAAGCTTTAGTTATTCAATATTGGCTAGAATTTCAGGATATTCAGCTTAAACTTAATTACAATAAAATGTCTTAAATCATTGATTTTAAAATGGCCGTCGATTGTCTGAGCGAGTTTCCTAAACATTGGCGATGATAGAGTTTTTTACTTTACGATACTGCACATTTTTAATATCCTTCTATATTATGGATCCTAATAATGAATTCCTAACTTGAAATTAAATTTTCAAAATCTCTGTAAATACAGAAAGTTTTAAAATAAATAGTTTTTCTATCTTCTAATTGATGGAATTTTTCACCCCTGACACAAAAGTATTAGCGTTATTTTTATTTTGACATCTAGATTTCGAAGTAGATATTTTGATTTTTTCTTAGATGGCGTACCGTCAACAACGGCCCAAATTTATTAGAATTTCCCAGGAATTAACACGAGGCCTGCAAGAAGCTTTTCTTTGATTTTTTTTTTCTTTTATTAATTTTATGGAACATTTTTTTACCTAAGTTTAATTTTAGAGAATATAAAGAAAGAGATGCAATTTTAATAAAAAGACTCGCTTTCTTTTGTTAAGTTTTACTGAATTTCTTGGTCTGGACAAAAAGATTTTCGTTGAAAGATGAAATTATATTAGCATTATGATCCACCAAATCACCAGGCAATAAAAAATGGGCCATCAGGCAATATAGAAGCATAAAGGCATAAAGCTTAAAACAAAGAAGAGCTTAAAAGCTTACAACAAAGAAGAGCTTTACATTATCAATTCAAACAAAGAAGTGACTATTTAACAAGTCATTTTATAGAAATTTTTTGACTATACTTACTTTCTCTGCTTCTACTCCTTTGAACAAAAATTGATTCATTCCCAATGTCAAAAGGGTCTCTATTTTATGAAGAGATTCTTTCCAGCCAAAGACTATCTAGTTTAGCCAGTCTTGCTAAACTCGTGGAGGGGGATTTTCCAAATTTTAAGTGAAAATGACGGTTTCTTTCATAGAAATCCAATATTGGTTTTAAATATTACTTTTTGTTTTACTAAAAACTAAGTTGTTTTGCAAATTTTTATTTTATGGTGTTTGTAATGTTACCACCATATTTTTTTTAGTATTACTTATCTACTTAATTTTATAATATGTTATATTTATCCTCTCGACTGAGAGATGAAATAAGAATTTATGTAATAAGAAAATTCATAGATGCATATTATCTTTGGTTTTACAAATTTTTTTAAAAAAGAAAACTTTTTGAAGTGTCTAAGAACTCTTTTGACGTTCCCAAAAACTTTTCCAAGGAGTCAAGTAAAAATTTTTGTGCCAAAAATCCCAAGTTTTTTCTGTTTTTGCATCGTGGGCATCTTAGGTATTTACTTGTCAACCAAATGCAAGCACTTCTAATCGTAAGTAAAACCTACCCACGCTGTTTGTTAAGCCAAAGGCAATGGAGGTTATTAGATTTGCAAAGATACTTGCTATTATTCAGGTTCAGCTCCTATTTATCTAGATTTTAGAAATGAAAAGCTTAGATATGACAGGAACAACAAAGGGTTACAACCACCAAACCGTAAAGAATTTCTTCAGGCAGGATATTCAAGAAAATTAAATGTGTGACTGTTTTCCAAGGTGAAATGTGGTCAGATTTATCTATAAAACGTAATTGCAAATTATTACGGCGCCAATATCTTGTATAAACTACGATATTTGCCATTAAACAGTCAGATGAAAAATCCCAGGCAGATTTTTAATATTAAAAAATATGAAGTTTTGGAACCGTAGCTTCCTTACCCATAGGCTACACTTCAATCTGATAAAATAAAGCGGGAGTATTCGTAGAATTACATGAGGACAAATTATTGCTGATATTGGCATTGTAAACCAAGTTCTCCGTTCGTAAATTGTCTTGTTCTGCAAGATAAATAATACATTAAAATCACTGAAGGACATCAACCACTCATAGATGTTAGCATTTTATTGATATGTTTGACCTAGGAGTAGCTAACTCCTAAATTTTTGTATCAGTAGGGAGGGTCAGTATCCTTAAGATATGAAGCATTGGCTCCAATCACCAAGCTTGGAAAATCTATTAAGACGAACAGGAAGATAACCATATTTTGACTTCTAGTCACGCTAAATCTCCAATAAAGGAAAGCTGAATAATATACAAACCATTCTGGTTCATTCACATATGACATGCATACAAGCAATAACGATTTTTCTCTGGTTTTAGTCCAAACCTGAAATAAATTCATAGACTCCATATAGTCTTTGGTCACCTCAGAGGAGCTGAGTCATTAAAATCGTGCCGCAAATAGCACTGAAAGATTACTATCTAGTGGATGAATTTACCGAAGATATAGAATATGCAGCCAGATGGGATAAAAGTAAAATATTGCAATGACATGTTCATAATTTGAGAGGGAATAGTGGAAAATTCATAGCAGTTCATATAACTGACTTACCAATAAAGTGAACATATCACTCGATGCCTTTTTTTATGCTCTTTACGAATAAAATAATCGCTTCTACCGTAAATTCAAATTTAATTACTTTTTAACCTAATTTAACCTGACTCAACCTAGCCTAACCTAAACTAGCCTTATTATAAATAATTTTAGCACTTTGAAGATATAGCATTATTTTTTCGAAAACGCTGGAAAAGATGGCGCTGAGAAAACTAGTATTATTTTTAGAAAAACGAGCGATAACTCATACTTTTATTGATAATTCGTCATTTTTATGAGCTCAAAAAGTGTCTAAATTTGAATTTGTGATAGAAGCAGTTATTATATTCGTAAAGAACATAAAAAAGGCATCAAGTGTTATGTTTACTTTATTGGTAAATCAGTTATATGAACTGCTATAATTTTACCGGAATAGTTAATCTGGACCTGTCCCAGTTGAAGATAGGAACAGGGCCACAATTAATGAGAAGGAAAGAGTTAGAACATTTTGAGAATACGCTAAGTCAAGATAGAGCTTCAGGAAAGATATAGAAAAGAATGAAAAAGTTTGTGACATTTTGCATGTGAAGGAAGATTCTTTTTGCGAGGAAGAATTAGTGACAGTACTAACAGAATTGAAAAATAATAAGGGCCCAAGTACTCATAGTGTGGCAAATAATTCTTCTGGTGAATAAAAGTACTGTGGTAGATAAAAACATTTCCACGTACAATCCGACTCAGTTTAACAAGGAAGTGATAGAGTATAAAGATGATCAATTGAGATACAAATATTAGAATCTATTGGGAGATCAACCTTAGATGTTAGAATAATAAGACATTATACAGTAAACATTAGAAAACCTAAAGATTAGAAAACCTTGTTACTGCGGTTCTAGGTGTTTACCACCCGGAAAATAAACACAAACGGAAAATACCCTCCCCAGAAAATACATTCCCGCCCAAAGCAAATTTAGTTATCCTTTAAATAACTCTTTGTCACAACTCCACTTTTTAAAACTATTAAAAACTTTAGTGTAAAGAGCGAGGCGTTGACGAGGGGACAACCCCTTTCATACACGGAATAATTTTTATTCGTTATATGTTTTAATGTCGCTCCTTACTTGCAGTTAGAAAAACTTTATTTTTAATTTCTCATCGTTTTTTTGAGATAATAATGGAAAACCCAGTGCTCCCTTCATAGAAATTCTCTTCCTCCATGGAAAGATCCTCCCACGTAGCTCCCGCCCCACCCACCACCAGAAAAAATCCTCCCTGAAAACGTCGACATATTTCTCAATAACCAATACTTATATGTAAATAATGGGCAAAGTTCATAAAGCCCTTCCCCTGGAGACTGTGTGGGATTAAGGCGTCCTCAAGGACATGGCTATTAGATTTTTAGACTATGCTGAACAAAATGGCTCTCTCAAAATTTTGATCCGGTGACTTTGGGAAAATATGAGCGTGGGAGGGGGCTAGTTGCCCTTCAATTTTTTTGTCACTTAAAAGGGGCACTAGAACTTTTAATTTCCGTTAGAATGAGCCCTCTCGAGACTTTTTAGGACCACTGGGTCGATACGATCACCCCTGGGGAAAGAAAAAACAGCAACAAAACAAATAAAAACACAACCGTGATCTTTCTTCTGGCAAAATATACAAAATTCCACTTTTTTGCACATAGGAGCTTGAAACCTCCACAGTTGGGTTCTATGATACGCTGAATCTGATGGTGTGACTTTCATTAAGATTATATGACTTTTAGAGGATGTTTCCTTTTTTTCGAAAATAAGGCAAATTTTCTCAGGCTCGTAGCTTTTGATGGGTAAGTATAAACTTGATGAAACTTACATATTCAAAGTCACCATTAAAATCTTATTCTTTTGATGAATCTATTGGTATTGAAACTCCGTTTTTAAATTTTCGGTTACTATTGAGCCGGGTCGCTCCTTACAACAGTTAGTTGCAACGAACTGTTTTACAAATATTTCCTCTTTTATGCTCTTTTTTGGGCCAAATTACCTTCGAAATTTGATGTAGGGCCTTTTTTCCTTCTAATAACTGACGAAATATCCAATTATCCAATAAAATACAAACGTAATACAAACCAAATTATCCAATAAAATAAATACATATCCAATAAAATACAAACGTCTGTTAAGAATTTTTTTTTGTGTGAAATTCTTAGCGATTTCTCTGAAAATTGAAGAACATCAAAAGAAATGTATTAAATGAAATCCAATATTTGTCAGAGAGTGAAATGTCCAGTTCTGAACAAAGACCTGCATCTTCCGTAAAGACGGCAAGATTTCCAATTAATGCACACGAATAGGGAGAAGAAACAGAAAACCGGTATAAAAATAATTATTTTCAAAAAGGGGATGTTCAGAGAGAGAAAAAGAGATCGAAAAAGAAATAACGCAATCAAAAAGGAGCACACCCAGTAATATGAGAGGGTATGAAATAGATACAGAGGCTGTAATAAATGTAGAAAAAAACTTATATTAGAATGCGCGGGATATGTTATACTCGTGTATTACATTTGGAGCAAGAGTGATATCGAAGATACAACTTAGTAGGATACGAAACCTGGTTCCTAATATCTCTGGTGGTAAATCTAATCAAACAGTTCATGGTAACAACCTGTAGTAAGAAGCGACCCGGCTCAATAGTAACCGAAATTTAAAAATCGGAATTTAGATACCAATAGTCACATCAAAAGAATCGCATTTTAATGCTGATTTTAAGTATACAAGTTTCATCAAGTTTAGTCTTACCCATAAACAGTGACGAACATGAGAAAATTGGACTTATTTTAGGAAATAGGGGGTAACACTCCCTAACAGACATAGCATCTTAACGAAAATCACACCATAAGATTCAGCGTATCAGAGAACCTTACCGTTGAAGTTACAAGCTCCTATCTACGAAAATGTAGAATAAGTATTTTTTGCCGAGACAGATCACGGATTTTTTCCATGAAGGGGACTCGGGATTTTCTGGTATTATTAAAAAAAACAATCAGAAAATAAATATTTTTTTCAACTGGAGGTAATGAGCAGTATTAAAACTTAAAACGAACATAAGCTATTACGTATGTAAGGGGGTTCATCTCATCCACAATACCTTGCTCTTTACGCAAAAGTATTTTTAGTAATTTCAACTATTTATTCTACGGCCTTTGCGATTCAGGGGTCATTCTTAAAGATTTGGGATACAATTCAAGCTTTAGCTTAAAGAGCGAGGTATTGACGTGGGGGAGAGCCCCCTCATATACTTCGTAACGAAGAAGTTCGTTACGTAAGTTAACTCGTAAGATACGTATGTTTATTACTGACAAAACATTTATACAAAAAAATAAAAAATCTAGCTGAATTTTTAAGTAACAAAACATCGGAGGGCAACTAGGCCTCCTCCCCCACCCCCCTTTTTTTATCAAAATCGTCCGATCAATACTATGAAAAAGCCATTTAGCAAAAAAAAATCAATATGCAATTTTCGTTTTATTTATTCATCTGCGGTGAGACAAAATCAAAACCTGCATTAATTCAAAAACGTTCAAAAATTATATAAAAACAGTTTTTTTTAACTGAAAGTAAGGAACGACATTAAAACTTAAAACGAACAAAAATTATTCTGTATATGAAAGGGACTGTTCCCTCCTCAACACCCCGCTCTTTACGCTAAAGTTTGACTCTGTCACAGTTCTACTTTTTAAAAAAATAAAAAACTTTAGCGTAAGGAGCAGAACTCTGAGGAAGGAACAGTCCCTTTCATATACAGAATAATTTTTATTCGTTTTAAGTTTTAATGTTGCTACTTACTTTCAGTTAAAAAATTTTTTTATTTGATCCTTACCAGGATGAAATAAAATACGCGTAGTCCTAATTGTACTAGTATCATAGCAGTAGCAGTAGGAACAATGATAGCAGTAATAGTGTACTAGTATTACTAGCAACACTATTATTACTTGTATCAATAGTGTACTAGTAACAGTAGTAGCAGCAGTGTTAATAGCAGTAGTAACAGGCATAGTTTGCGTTTTAGTCAACTAAACATCCTACCCATAATACCCTTGAAGGCCCCTTTCTTGATGCGATAAGCCATTCCAAAAATATTGCTGATACGCTCGTATAAGCAACCTATATGCACAAAGTGTGTTTTGATTTAGTTCAACTCTCCTCAAAAAGTTTCCTGAGATGTTTATTTTAATATCCTCAGCCTTGGTAGTAATCGCTACAGAAGTGCTAGTTTTAGTGATTGTAGTATTTGTGTTAGGAGTAG